>NW_021319160.1:593334-633653 GCF_001605985.2 Dendrobium catenatum | reverse complement strand
AAATCTAAGATATCTCAAATTTCAGCCAAATTCAAGATGTCCTAACCCTAGCAAAACCAACTATTCAATGCATACAAATCAAAAGGAAATTCCTAAACAGTCCCTACATTAAAATTTCCCTCTCAAAACCCTCAAAAAAACTTCCTAAACAGCTCTGTTTGGACGGTCGATGTCACGATCCAACTCGACTGGAACGAATCCCATCGCGTCTAGTCGCGACGGATGAATCCAGGATCTAGCTTTGGAATTTGGTTTCAGACTTTCTTTCGAATAATTATACATAAAACACAGAGCTACTATTAAACTTCCAATATACAGAAATTCATCTAACATTTTCTTTCTTCTCATTCTTCAAAATAATCATGTACAATACAGTGCATGGCTATAAATAGAAAGAGCATAACGGAAGAACAGAATAGCCATGACCGTACAAAAATCAAAAGTACAAAAATACCTAATCTCAGATCAAACACAAAACGGCTAGTCCAACACATACTTCTCTTTCCCAGAACCTGAAAACCACGCAGATAACAAGGATGAGCTAACAGCTCAGCAAGACTACACTAGCCAATCAAAATCTCCAGAAACTCTCATATCAAAATACGCATGAAGGCGTTAAAAACATTTGTCGTACAGAATTCAGCTAATCGTACCAAAAATCAGAATATCAGACATAGTTCAGAGATTCATACATAACAGAAATCAAACATAATACCTATATTCGTTCAGAACAAATGAAGTAACAGAGATAGAAGAATTGAATCAAATTTACGTCACAGAATTATTCAAATCAGAACTCAATCAAAGTTCAGAACAGATTTCAGAAAACATTCAAATCACATTTCATCACAAATTTCCCTTACCCAGACAGAATTTCAACGGATTCTGACCCCTTATGTCTCCCTTCCCTGACACAGACAGAATCTCAACGGATTCTGGCCCCTTATGCCTCCCTTCCCTGACACAGACAGAATTTCAAAGGATTTTGGCCCCTTATGCCTCCCTTTTGTGCTTACAGCACCAGAACATATCAGATATACAAAATTTTCATATCAGACTTTATTTTTTTCAGATTCCCTGACACGGACAGAATCTCAAAGGATTCTGGCCCCTTATAACTCCCTTCTAATATCATTCAAACACATCAAATCATCAAATTCAGAAAAATTGAATTACATTAGAAAAATCGTCAGTGTCATAACGGCAGTCCACAGAAATTTCAACATATCAAATCATAGTTTCAGAAAATTATCAAATTACCACAGATAGTGTAAAACATCATTTTAAGACTTTCATTGTACTGAAGCAATATTTTCCAACATCCAAATAATTTTCTATTCGATAAAAAACTCCGCAGAATTCAAATTACCTGGTGAAAAACTTTAAGAAAATACTCAAAACGTGCAAAAACATCATCTCATAAACATACCAAAAGTTACGCGGTAAATGTTTTACCGGTGCGAAGTTATACCCATTTTTCGCTAACGGAAAACGAATTTGAAACAGAAACTCCGTAAAAAATCACATTTCTGAAAATTGAGAAAGGCATAATGTGCCTTACCTCAAGTCGATCAACTTTCCTAACTGCGACGATGGACAAAAACGGACCTAAGACGCCCAAAATGCGAATTTTTTTCTTCTTCCTTCGTTTTCTCTCTCCTCCTCTTTCTCTCTCTTCAAAAATATCTCAAATCGTCCATTTAATGAACTCGTTCGTCTAGACGATGTTTCTCATTCGTCCCGGGACGAAACTCTCTAGACACAGATCGTACAGACGATGATAGATTTCGTCCCTTGACGATGCTCTCAGGCAAAAATCCGTCCCGGACGAACCTGCACTTTACTCAGTTCGTACATGCAGTTTCGTATGTACTAACCATACAGATTTTCACAATTTTCTTCAGTTCGTCCCGTACTAAGGTCAGTTCGTACAGACAAACTGCACTCAAAAAATAAAATTCTGAGGGGTTTTACAGTCGGGCCGCCCGATCTCCGCAGGATGCGGAGATCCCGCGTCAATTGCGAAATGCCGGTCCCGTGCGGACCGGCTGGACCGGTCCAGTGGACCGATCTAACAATTACCAATTTGATAAGAAACACTTGAAGATCTCAAGTCTTTTCTATCAATCTTCGAAAAACTGCGAGCTTTCTCCACAATAATCCGCACAAAATCACAAAAAAAAATTGTAGATAATTTGTATTATTTGATGAAAGGAAAACGAAAAAATAGCAAAATACAATTGATCCTCTATTCGAAAGGAGGATCGATTCTCCTAAATCTCTAGACGCCGCTAGAGCCCAAAGAAAACCTAAATCTAAGAGATCTCAAATTTCAGTAAAATTCAAGATGTCCTAACCCTAGCAATATCAACTATTTAATGCATACAAATCAAAAGGAAATCCCTAAACATCCCCTGCATTCAAATTTCCCTCTCAAAACCCTCAAAAAAACTTCCTAAACAGCTCTGTTTAGACGGTCGGGCTACCCGATCTCCGCAAGAGGCGGAGATCCCACGTCAATTGCGAACACCGATCCAGTGGACCGGTCTAACAAGAACACGCATTTGCAGTCGACCGATTTTTTCCCTATCGATAGATTGATGATCTCCCATGTATTGTTCTTTTCTAGGGCCTGCATTGCATCTATCATGGCATTTTTCCATTTTTATCAGATAAGGCCTCAGAAATATCTTTAGGAATATAAATATCTTTTATCAGATAAGGCCTCCGAAATATCTTTAAGAATATAGATATCTTCTAGTGTAACCAAGAAATTTGTGTGAGGATAAAAAGTTTTTGAAGGATATAGAATTAGTTATAGGGTATAAAGGAGGTGATGAGCTTACCTTATTTCAAGGAGATGATTCAGATTCTTGGATCTAGTTTAGAGCACAATATGAACATGCACGTCTGGAGTATACCTGATGTTATCAAGAATTTTTGTACTTTTTATTTTATTTGAACAATAATATATTTTGTTTTCTATTTTATTTTCTTTTCTTTTTTAGCTATCCAATGATGGGAAAGCATCCAATGATCATGGTAGGTAGTGCATATGGCTTGGTAGATCTTTGGTTTGCTGGCTCGATTGGTCCCTGGCTGCTGGTGGTTCTCGGGTTGGCTGTTTTGGAGAATTCGATTTTGAGCTTGTTCTCTAAGTTGCTTGAGCTGAAGTTTAGTAGCTATTTAATTCTCAAAAGGTACCTCATTATGAAGTTTACTTTTAGAGTGGCCTTGTCCCTTCCCCTTCCCCTTTTCTTCTTGTCTCTTGGAAAACCGTGGCCTGCTCTTAATGGTGGCTGAATTCAATACAGAATATTAAAGTGGAAGTTATTGATTTTAATGCTTTACCTTTGGGAATTCAGCCAGCCTTTGTTTTTTCCAAAATGGGATGCTTTTCCCGTAGCTGTGCTGCTTTGAATTTTTTGCCTGCTTGCTGGCTCTTTGGTTCCGTGAGATGCTGGGCTATTTTCCCGAAATGTCTCTTGGAAATCCTTTGAA
The DNA here is from genome assembly GCF_001605985.2 of Dendrobium catenatum. Taxonomy (NCBI): domain Eukaryota; kingdom Viridiplantae; phylum Streptophyta; class Magnoliopsida; order Asparagales; family Orchidaceae; genus Dendrobium; species Dendrobium catenatum. The sequence continues at coordinate 630,152 of NW_021319160.1, read as the reverse complement.
AAATAAAAGCTTGGGATGTTGGGAACATTAACTAAGGTGACTTTTGGCATTCCTTTACTTTGCCTATAAATAAGAGATGATGTTGTGAAGGAAAGCAGTTGATATTTGTGAGCATATTTGCTATAAACCTGCGGGTTTATTGAAATAATCTTTAGCATGATCAAAGCGAAATCTCCTCATTTTCACTCTGAATTGATTTTGGAGCATGTTACGAAAAATGGGAAGAATGGTGCTAACATTAGATTTATTTTTGAGGAGATAGATCCAAGAGACTTTAGTGCAATCATCAATGAATGATATAAACCAGCAAACCCCAAAGATTTTGGGGATTTTTTAGGGTCCCTATATATCACTATGAATAAGGTATAAAGGAGTATCACATCTCTCATTTTTATTTAAGAAGGAAGTTCTTTTATGTTTGACTAACTCACATATTTCACAATGAAAATGTTTATTTTCTAGTTTCTAAAAAAGTTGTTGATACATGTCTTAGGACATCCAAAGATGAGTGTCTTGACCTATAATAATGAAGTCAAATAGTGAAATTCTTATGAACTAGGGAAAACATAGAGAAGCTATTTTTAGATTGTCTTAGTTCTTCCAAGTAGTATAGTCCAGCTTTCTCCTTAGCAAGTCCAATCTTCTTCCCCGATATTTGGTCCTGAAATAAGCAATAAGTAGGGTTAAATAAAACTTGACAATTATGATCTTTGGTAAGTTTTTGTATTTATATTAGGATTGTGGATAATTGAGGTACGTAGAGCACATTTTTTAGGGTGAGTGAGGGAGATAATGTTATGTCTACTTGGTCTGCTACAGACCTACCGTGGTAAGAAAACCATCAGCAGCGATGATTTCTTATTGCTTGGGCAAAGAATATAGTTGATTAAGTGGGTAGGTGAGTAAGTCATGTGATTTGTGGCTCCTGAGTAAATGATTTCTAGAGGCACTTACCAGTAGTCGTTTCAGTTTATCAATATCTTCTTTATTGAGTTCTCCATGGTCGGATTATGTTTATGGGTTCGGCTGACTTGTAATGTTGTTGGCATGCGATGTGCTCCTTATTTCGGTTCTTTGATTCCACTCCTAACTAAAGGGGTTTCCATGTATTTTCCAGCGTGTTTCCTTTGTGTGTCTTGACTTTTTGCAATAACTGCACCTAAGTGAGTTTGTCTTCGAATTTTGAGGAATCTTTACATTTCTCCTTCCATGATGATTCTATGTTCATCACTATTGTTGAACTTTCAACGACCTTTGATTCTAACTTCACTCCTCATCGACTTCTTTCCGCGCGGATGAGAGATATTGTTTCATTAAGTGATGGCGTCTCCTCGTTGCCAAGGATCTAGACTCTAACCTGATCAAATTCTGCATTTAGTTCTACAATAAAATTATAAACTTTATCTTTTTCAATAAAACTTTTTAGGATCGCAACATCTTCCGGACATCTGATTTCTATGCATCTATAGTGATCAAGTTTTTGTCATAGATTTTATAGAAGGGTGGCATACTCCGTCACGGTCTTTCTCCCTTGCTTTGTGCTTCCTACTTTGACTTTAATTTCAAAGATTTGAGCCGCATCCCGAACTTGGAGAATGTCTGTCTAGCAGCATCTCATATGTCATTTGCAGTGGAAAGGAACATGAATGTATCGCTAATTTCTGGAGTTATAGAATTTCACAATCATGACATAATCATGGAGTCAGCTTCATCCCATGCCCAAAAATTAAGATCTCCTTCTCTTGGTCCTCCGAGGAAGTGGTGTATTTTTCCTTTTCCTTTTAAATAGGTCTTCACAAATTGAGACCACTTTAGCTAGTTCTTCCCATTGAAACGATAGGAAGGTTGCATGCTTTGGAAGTCACCTCATCCTTGGTGCACCATAGATTCTTCAATTTGGTCCATGCTTTGGGATGAATTTTCTTCAGACATTGTAGTACAGTAATAAAGGTTGATTTGATTATATCAGCAATAAGGGTTGATATCGGGTCTTAATCAGGTCTCAAATTTGATTTAAGATTTGTTGTTGTTGTCGGCCCATACCAGATAATCGAGAGGGCGTTTCTACGGATCTGAGCCGATTAGGAAAATTGGAAGGAGCTTCCGATCAAATCGTCTGAGCGAGCGAACCTCTTCGAACGGCTTCTTCCGACGTCCGAGCAAGAGTCTTCGGGGCTCTTTTCATCGTTGTTGTTTGGCTTCGTTGCTTCGCAAGAGGTGAGTCGCTTCTTCGGCTCCTTCATGGTTGTTCGACTACGCTCCTTTGACGCCTTTCGTCATTTTTGTTCGACTTCGTTGCTTCGCAAGAGGTGCGTCACTTCTTCGGCTCCTTCATGGTTGTCTGCTACGCTCCTTCGGCGACTTGCCCTTCCTGTCGGATCGAAAGTTACAACGTTTGTATCGGGATATCACCGGTAGGGAAAAAATCGGCCGACTAGGGCTTTTGTGTCTTCTGCAGTGCTCCGCTTCGACATCCGTCTGCAGCTTCCGTCTTCGACAAGGCTTTCGATTTCTTCTTCTTTTCCTCTGATGATCTATGATCCTTCTACAACAGCAATTAAGGCCGTTGGCTCTGATACCATGTTAGAAATCAGAGGTTTGAGAAGAAAAGCTTAAATTTTATTATGCAACATACTCTCTATTTATAGATATATACAAGGTGCATTGATAAAGAAACAAATATATCTAAATAATTATAGCATGATGAGTAATACAATCCTTCCTAAATCAGCTACCTAGCTATGGAAGGAATTTAATGTAATCCAGGCAGTCTTCCAATGGATTATTGTTCATAGCCGTGGGATCATCTTTGGAATGCGAGGCTGGGATTTAACAAAGACATCTAAAAGAATTAGTAACTACTAATATTTTAAATTCCACCATCTAATCATAGGACTTTTTTTACTATTAAGATATACATTTAAAACTATTATCCTATGTGTTGTGATAAATTTATATTAGTCCCAAAATAATCTTATAATATTTACATAGATATTTTTGTTTTCTTCAAAGTAAGAAAAAGCCACCATGATTTGGTAAATTCACTTTTACAAGTAATCAAGTGCTCTTCTAGTTTCTTAAAAAATGAGCTATAACAAGACATATGTTAGTATAAAACCAATAATAGCTTCTCACATCACATTTCTATCCCTTATTTCATACCCATCATAATTCTACAAGAAGTCTAGAACCTATATGCAATTTAACAAAAATAATCTTAATCTATTCCTCAAGCATACAATGTAACAGTTCATCCATATATTCCAAAATATTAATTTGTTGAATCTTCTAATCCAACATCAAGAGGATAAATATTTAGCATATTTGATGCATCTCATCGATAATCACCTATCACCAAATCTATTAATCTTAATAATTTATCTTTCAACTCTCTATCCACTATCATCGCAACTTCATTCTTGATGTTAGCCTTCCCAATATTATAATATTTTACAATATCCCCCAACACTTTTCCTATTAATTCTTGTTCTAATCATATTATGTCTATTAATTCTTTGATATTTACACTAAAATGTATAAATTTTATATAGAAAATCTAATATTTAATTTAAACCTGCTCAACCCTTGTATATTTTTTTCAACAAAATTATTTTAAGTAAAGGTGCATCACTTGTAGTTGACTTTACCGCTAACCCTTGCTTATTCTCACAATTAGACATCAGCTATTGTTGGCATCTAATATGCATACCACTTCCCAAAATTGAATTAAGTCATAGCACGTCACTTGTACAGATATACTGGCATTAATTTAGTTCAAATTTGAATACATCTCATAGATTAGGAATCAAATAAGTACATCTGCATGGTGTTCAAAAAGAATACAGTGCCAATTAATGAGTAGGTATACAACAAAGTATAACATACAGTCAAGTATAGTAGGATTACAAAAGAAAGGCGAGAAGGAACATGGATAAAAGCATGTTTTACAAGTAACAAAAGAAATAAACATGTTTTATTATGCGTCTGTGCACTTAGAATATGTAATGCTTAGTGTTTTGTACTGTTTCTGAAGCATTAAAAAATCATATGAGGGATAAAAAAATGCTTGTATAACAAATGTTCTGTTAGAGCATTCTTGAAAGAAAAAACATTCTTACCTCCAAGCACAGCAAAGCAAAGCACCATAATAGCTTTTTCCACCAAAAGTTAATTGCTCTTTGAGGTAGTCAAATACTCTCAAGTATCCTACAAGAAACAATCTATCTCAGATGAAAATAAACTACAGAAGGAAAAAAGAAAATAAAAAAAACCGAAGGATTACTTAAGGTCATACCATCTCTTCCGACAGTTGCTAAATATCCACCATCCATTGAGAACGAAATATTGTTTATGAACCCCTGGGAAATATGCCACCTAATAATCGGGTTGCACTACAAAAAAAAAAACCAACAAACATCATGATCAAGAAAGGCAAACTTCAGATGCCTACATCGAAAGAGCAAAGCACTCCCCCAAATAAAAAAATAAATTTAAAAAAAAATGAAGCTTCAAATATGTCCAAACAGAACTTGAAAAAGGAAGTCACAAGTAGTTCTTTAGATTATTTAAAAAGAGCTTGAGCCAAGAAGGCCTAAGTTGCCTTTAATGTAACTTGGAATTGTTAAATTCAAGTTACAAAAATATCCTCCCTACAAATACACAAGTTAATGCATCATATATCAAACCTCCCTAAAAACTACATTGGTAGGCGCTCCTTGGACTGAGTACACCTTTTAAATTCTATAGAAGAAAAATGTTCGATGGAAATAATCAATAGATTTGGACCTTTGACTTAAATTCTCTTCATCTTGATTAGGGTCATACTTAAAACTATAGGGACAAGATTGTTCATGTTTGGCGATTTTTATACCGGGCCATTACGGGTAATAAGCTTCTTTAGCAATTGGACATTATAATTGTCTTCCTCCGGCTCAAGAAATTAATTTATATGATACCAATCTTTGTTGCCTGAGGGGAGTTTGAATCTATATGTAGGTTATGGTAACCTCGTTGTGGCTTGAAACAATCTACATGAGATTGGTTTGTAATGTTCAATGCAATTGTTCAAATTTTTTGTATGACTTATAGTGAGGCAAATAACTCTTCTTTTTTTCTTTTTCTTTTTTTTTTTTGACATATTTCTCATGATCAATGTATCTATTTTATAGAGATGGTGTGGATATCACAGCATATGATCAGGAACATATTTGTTGGTTAAAATGGCACCTCTTTAATTATTTTTAAACAATAGATTCAAGCAAACTCAAATATTTTCTAGTTATTGAGGTGGCTCAATTAAGTAGTAATGTTGTTATTTCGCAGTGTATGTATTAGATATATTGGAGGAGACATGTACAGTTGGATACATAACCATTAAAGCTGATGGATTGAAATATTCAATTTCTATCAAAACAAGTGGAGTCTTAATCCAAGTAAATAAAAGACTTGTTGATAAACAAAACTATCTCACAATAAACGCAACAAACATTTCCTTGCAAGTGTACCCAATCAGTTTTTATAATCTCCATATGATATTCATTGAGATGATGCCATTTGTATTCTCATATAAGGTGTTGCAATCCGGGATCCCGAGATTGTGATTTTGATGCTAACAAATATTATTGATTGAATTTTTATTTCTCCTAGAATTTGCATTGTGTATTCTTTTATGTTTGTACTAACATTTCATGTACATCATACAACATTCAAGATCATTCATGGCTCAATATTGGGTAGAATAAGATGCATTGAAAGAGTCTTTCATTTAGATTTTAATTTTATATTTCTTAAATCTATGTCATGTAAGGGTGTATGCTAATTTGGTGACCATGTACACACACATAAGGGAGTGAGAAATTGATCAGTAAATTTATTTTGAACTAATGGTGCCGTACGATTCAAATTTTATTGTACGATCAGTCATCCAAAAAATCATAATAACAGCTAATTCTGTAATTAATATTTTTAACCTAATCATACGATAAGATCCAAAACGTACTAGACGATCAGTTTAAATTAGAAACCCTGGCCACCAATCAAAATTAAGTACGTATTTTAATTTTATTTTATAACTAATTGTATTGTACGATATAGCTCGTATTGTATAATATTTCTGGAAATTTACTTAATTTAATCTCTATGATTAGTCAAGTAAATCAAGGTTTAATTAATATGTCATATTGTACTGTACGATGTCGATCGTATCATACGATATGCAAAGACAGTGTTTAGTCGTTTCGGATATCGTCCTGAACAAAACCTTGATTTCTGAGTTAATTGTACAGTATAATGTGAATCGTGATGGACGATTGGTAGAGATGATTTCCAATCGTCTTGTATGATCTCAAGAACATTGAACTAATCATATCGTACGATCTAATGATTGTGTAGTACGATCAATATAAAGAATATGAACTGTTCGTGAAGCAGCTGTTCCATCGTACTTACCGAAGTTGGATTTTTAAACTATTCGTGCTGCACAATCCTTAATCATTTTGTATTTTTAAGCCTTGTATAAAATCTTTCTTATTAGACTCTTCGAGAATCTTTGGTTGTTGAAGAGATTCTGAGAGAGAGCTTTGTGAGAGATCTAAAAAAGTCTAGAGCATTGGAGAATGTGAGGTTGTGTGAGAGAGTGAAGTAGTGTGAGGGGATTCTATATGGTTGCTCCAAGCAAGCTTACACCTAGATTCCTCTAGTGGCTTTGTTTATTTCTTGGGGTTGCACTAGGGAGAAAGACTTTAAAGCTTAAGATCATTGGGTTTTCTGCCTTCACCAACATGGTGAAAAAGAATTGCAAGGTACTTTGCATGCACCATGAGGGTGAAAAAGTGTCTAAGGTTCTCTATCTCACCAAAATGGTGAAAAGGATTCTAATACTCCACCACACTGGGTAGGTCAAAGTGATTCTTTAATTTTCTGCAATTTATTTTCTTGCAAATCCATGTTGTGAAGGTTGTGAATGTTTGGATTAATTAGGTACAAAACTAAAAATATCTTTTCAAGTTCATCTCTTGAGTTCTCTACTAAACAAAAAATTAGTACATTGACTAGCTTATGCGTTGTTATATTTCTATTTAAATTTGATGTTTTGAATTTGGTAATCAAGTTTTCAAAAATCATTTTTTTGAAAAAGAATTGAAATTTAAAAAAAAAAAAGAAACACTAATTCACCCCTCTTGATATGCCTTGAGCAGTTCAACGAGGCTTAACACTCTCCCTTGAACTTTTAAAAGGGATACTTCAAAGCATGTTATATGATCATAAAGGAAATACATAAGTGATTGACTACAATAACGCAAAGTAGGCAAGGTCTTCTTATGTGTACTCTACAACAATATCTTGTTTTCTTACTAGAAGAAATTTGTTGTCTTAGAAGAATAAGAAACAAGATTTTGTTGGCATGTCAAATGCTAAGGTTTAATATCAAGACATGGCAATGGCTAAGTGTGAGATGGCATGATATGTTGAGGTTTTTCTTAGTATATTTTCCTTATATTGTTCCTTGAAATATATAGATTTTCCCTCCTTGTCTCTTTCCTGATTATGATAATAGGATTTCAGAAAATGCTTTTATATTTAAAAAGTTAAAAATCATTACAACATTAACTGCATTATAATTATTTAGCATTCTAGTTTTAATTTAATTCATAGATGCACAATTATTGATTATTAATCTTGCATTCATTTGCAACAATAAACTTACTATATGTTAAAAATAAGCTGATTGTACTTTTTATTTTATGATCATGTCTATTTTGGTCATTTAACTAATTCTCATTACTTTCACAACAGTTTTTATCAAACAAGTTCATCTTACACAGTAATTCAGAAGGAAAACAGCACGCCACAAGATAACATTACCAAAGAGGACCTAATTGAAGAACAAAGGGATGCACATTTTTGCAAAAAAAAAAAAATATTTTGTAAAGTGAAGCCATTGTTTTTTTATCAAAGAGCCTTCATAAGAAAAATTAATAACGCGATACCCAAGAGTAACATTGACAAAAAATGAGAAGGTAACCCTAGCTTTTTCAGATATTTCATTGGCAATAGATATTTGTCAATAAATTTATAACAAGATAAACCAAACAAAGAAAAAACCTCTGCCAAGTTACCTTACTAGATCGTCCATGAGTAACAGAAAACTGAGTTGGATCTTTGATGGCAGGAAATGATGGATCAATAGCCCCATCTTTGTTCTAGGAAGATAGTAAAGAGATTTAAGACAAGCCTAAAATAATCAAAAAATACACCCATAATAGATCGAAAATGTGCTGATAATGACTCACTTTTCCATACACATATAGGTTTCCATCAGCATGAGCAGAAACAAAAATGCCATCACCATCTGGTACCCATACAACACAAGTACAGCGACTGCAAATAGCAGCATAACAATCCACAAGACAATTATCAAAAAAAAATTGTAACGCCTAAAAAATTATGATACTTATAAAACAGGTAAGATGAAGACATAATGATTAAAGTCCCTCTCTCATCATGTGAGAAAGGTAACACATGTGTATCAAATATATCATTGTTATAAGTAAACTTAACCTTTTTCAGTTTGGTTTTTTAAGCTCTACGCTTAAAATTTGAGCTTTTTTGCTGTGAGTATTTTTACTACCGATGATAACTGAAAGCCAGGCAAAGCAAACTTTTAAATTACTATTCAATAAGTTACTCATGTTGATAGACCCGTCTCTTTGTAATTTATATCACAATGGTAACAAACACCATAGAAAACAAAGTTATGCAAAGCCATTCAAGTTAATGACCACTCAAAAGGCTACTCAGGCTATCATTAAAGCTTATAAGATTTACACAGTTGCAGTAGTTTCGTTAGAGCTAAGAAGCATGCAGTGACAGTATAAATCGGACATTCTTCATTAATACAAGTTCAATAAACCAATTCCAATCAAAAAATTAAATTTCCAATTTAATAACACCAAAAATTAAAATTTCCATGAGTATCTAACAGTTACATATTATCTATACATAGTTTATAAATGTTTCATAAAACGAAAGACATACCTGTTGTTAATCGCTCCATCTTTATTATAATGTTGAGCTCCCACGAGCTTTTTACCAGGATCCTGCAATTGCTGCCTCAGCGACACTGTGAAGACTTGAATTGCATATAAACTTCGTTAGCAAAATCATTGAATTATTAACAAAAGTAATACAGAAAAAAAAAAGAAAACACAAAAATGGAAGAAAATGGTACAACATAGATTGAAAATACGGTGAAATAACTCACTGTCTCCAGATTGAAGTCCAATGAGCAAATCATGTCCATCTTTTGCCTCTGAATCAAAAGCATGGCACAAAGGGTATGAAATGCTGAAATGAATATACTTGATTGGATCCTACAATAATTTCATCATAAATATAATGGCATCAAATAGCCCCTTGAAAACAAAGAAATTTGTTAAATAAAAAAAAATGATAAAGCATGCTAAACCTTGTTATGCGAATTCAGATCACTAATGAATAGCGAATCACCGGCATTAAATATTAAATAAGTCCCTTTCCCATCGTAATTTGCTGAAGAAGGAGAGCTGCCTGATCCAGCAGAACCTCCAAAAGTCCCTCCAAACCTGCTGGGTCCAGACACCATCTTACTTCCACCATTCGAACCACCAAAAGAGAAGGCCTTGCTTCCATTAACACCAACAAAGAGCCTCGCTGCTGCCGACTTCACCACACCGCTGGAACCCGGCGTCGAAGGCACGCTGGGCCCCTGTGAAGCTTGTTTTTCCTTAAGATACGCGATCGTCAACTGAAATTCCAAGCTCGAAGTCAAAATCTCGATACGTACCATTACCAAAAAGCAATGAACCTTATCTCTGAACCTACCTGAGATACGGATTTGCCATGAGAATAATGCATAATGCCAGCGGAATGAGTCTTCTCATACTGGAGCTTATATCGGCCCTCAGGAGTCTTGAAGTAAGCCTTAAGCCCCGGAGACGAAGGGTTCATGGAAGACGACGACGACGCCATGGCTGCGAGAATTAGGTTTTACCGGGATCGAAATACAATATCGCATACGAACGAATTATCCCTCATATCACTTACGAGCTTTCTCTTTCAAGAAAGGCAAAGGGGAATTATTTTCCAAGCATATCTAATTCCTCTTCACCGGCGGCGCCGTCTGCGGGATCTCGCCGGCAACGAAGCGAAAGAAAAAAAGGGTAATCGGAGCGGGGAGAGAGAGAACGAGAGGATAAAAGGATTAACACGAATTAATAATTTGACCGCGGAGGTGAAACGGGGCTGACTTCAAATGAACTATGCGAAATCTGAGTCGTCCGCTCACGCTATTATCGGTGGCAGCAATAGGAACCGTTCATTTGAGGATATTTGCGGTTGGGAAATACGCCGTTTCGTTTATGTTTTATCGATAACGGGTGGCGGGTCCCACAACGGAACTTTTATTTGGTTCGGTGAACCGGCGTATAGCTACGTTCGGCTGGCATGGAGATCGCGCCACGTAGTAGGAAATCGGACCCGATCCGGTGAATAGTGGGTATATCGTACATGCATTTTTTAAATCTATGACAACCCGGTATTGCTAGGTATTGCTAGGTATTTGTCGATTTAGCTTGGCAGTAACGAGAAATACCATTATGTGAAGACAAATACCGAGTTTTTTCTAGAAAAACTCGGTATTACTCGGTATTGCTTGGTATTTCTCGATATTAGTCTTCACAGAGCAGTATTTCTCGTTATTGTCAAGCAATACCAAGCAATATCGAGCAATACCGAGCAAATACCGAGTAATATCTAGCAATACGCAAACATAGCATTCCCGGGTTCCGGTCCGGGTCAAATTGTCGGGCCGCACGGTAAAGAGTAAGAGCATGTGGCTACGTCCTGTCATCGGACCTAATAATTGTTCCCCACAGCCAAACCGACTCAAGCGGGATGTATCGGACCTCTGTTGCTTTTTTAATTCGAGAAAACTTAAAGTTCAAGTTCATTTGACATTTTGTTTAAATAAAAACATTTAATCAGTATATTTTAACTAAATTTATATATTTCAACATTTAGGTTCCATTTGGAATGAATATTTTACTGAATTTTAAAGTAATTTTTATGTATAAAATTTTTAATGCGTTATTCAAAAAATATTTTACAAAATAATAAAAAAATTGCCCAAACGAAACTTTAAAGCATAATAGCATTATATTTGTTGTATGCTTAATATTTATATCAATAAAGTAGAATAGAAAGAGAGTTTATTATTCTAATTTACACAAATAAGATAAAAATAAAAAGCAAATCATAAGAGATATGAAATTTTTAATATTAAAATAAAAATAGGAAAATCGTGTCTTGATTATATATTGAAATGGTTTTATTATGAGTTTTAAATTATATATAATGCATTAATGTTTTGATATAGGGGCTGTTTGGTTGCCTGAATTAGGAGGGTAAAGTAAATTAGATACATGCATTTATTAAATTCTGCTGTTTGGTTAATTTTGAACGGAGCAAAAATAAACCCTCTGAAGTATTAAGAGTGTATTAGAGGAGCCGGATCCCGTGACTTCCAAAGCCGCTCAAAATGAGCGGGTTTGAAATTCTTCGCTCGACCTGCGAAGAGCGAAGTCGAACAGCCAAGAGGGAGCCGAAGTCGAATAGCAACGAAGGAAAGGAATGAGCGATCTGTGCGGTCTGTCGCTCTCGCGCGAATGAATGAAGTCGAACGACGAAACCGCCAACTTCGGCACTCACCGCCGGGCCGAGCGCAAGGCTTTCCCCCGAAGAATTACAGCCACTGCTCGCTATACAGGTCACTCTGTTTCCAAACTACGGCCTTTGCCTCGCCCTCGCCGTGCATCACGCCGCCTGCGACGGGTTCAGCTCGATGCAGTTCATAAAGTTATGGTCCGCCGCCATCGCCGCCGGTTTACGACCGGATGGGTCAAATCCCCGGCCACCACCTCCGGTCATAAACCGAACCGTGATTCCCGATCCGCGCCGGAGATTTATATAAATATATATATATATATATATATATATATACTGATATCATTGTACACTAATTTGATATAATAATACAGTTTCATATATATGCTGATATCTTTGTACACTAATTTGATATAATAATACAGTTTCTTTCCTCTTTCATCCTGTTCCTCGTTCATCCTTCTTTCCTCCTTGCAAGGCTTATATGGTATCAGAGAGATAATGGCGGATCAAGACTCGGCGGCATCCCGCCCACCCACCTCCGATCTCTCCAATTTCACTATCCGTGTTCATTGATCCGGCTCCTCGCAAATTCATGATCTCCAACCTTAAAAATCTTGTTCCAACTTAGCTCACCGCCGACACATATACTATATGGCGACTTCAACTCCTCTAACACTTCTCCACAAATGGCTTTGCCAGACATTTCACCGGAGCCACTCCTCATCCCACCGACCCCTCCAATCCTGACTACAGTCTTTGGTGTTTAATCGATTAAAACATGATATTCGCCCTTCTTTCTACTATATCTCCTTCGATCTTCCCTTACGTTCATTCATCCTCCACTGCACAAGAAATCTGAATTGTTCTTGAACGCCGCATACAACCGATGAACCGCTCCAGGGTGATACAACTAAAAAATGAGCTCCACAATGTCCAAATGTGCGATCGCTCCATGCAACAATATCTAGCCCTAAATAAAAACTCTCATTGACAACACCGCCGCCGCTGGTTCCACGATCAACATCGAAGACATCATTATTTATATCTTCAACGGTTTGGCCTCCACTTACAACTCGTTTAAAACATCCATGTGCATTGTTGTGCATCATATTAATCTTGATGTTCTTTACTCACTCCTCTATAACGAGGAGATTAACCTCCATAATGAACAATTAAAAGAGTCCAACCCCTCCTCCGATCAAACCACTCTCCACACAAATCGGACGAATAACACCAAGAAACGCGGATCATTCAGACCTCCCAGAGGCTGAAACCCAAACTCATCTTCTAGCACGTCCTTTGCTCCAGTTACTTCCTAGCAATCATCCACCACGAGCTCCACAAGACCGATGTGCTAAATTTGTGGGAAACTAGGGCATTCTGCCCTTAATTGCAAGCACAGATGCAACCCAAAATACACGCCAACCACCAATTGATCACCTCATGCAATGCTCACTCATCAACCCCCTTCCCCATCCAATGACTGGGTTCTTGATTATGGAGCTTCAACTCATCTTACGCACGATCTTGCAAATCTACAACATTCCTCCTCATATCAAGACCTCGACTCCATCTCCATAGCCAACAGTTCCACCTTACTGATCCAACACACTAGATAGGTCATTCTTCCTTTACCTGACTAGGCTCGAAAGCTTGATTTGCATAATATTCTACATGTTCCAACTTTTACCCACAATCTTCTTTCCATCTACAAACTAACTAATGATAATCAAGTTTCCATCTCCTTTAAAGCTAACAACTTTGTCATAATAGATCTTTAGGACAATTGCCCTTCTTAATGGTCATCTTCGTGACGGCCTCTATCAAATTCAGATCATGCCATCCCCTTTTACAACAGCTCTTCAAGCCAATACCACATCTTCCTCAGTTTGGCATTCGCGGCTCAGCTATCCTCATCACCGGCTTCTCTCAACATTAGCTCATTACATTCAAGACTTATGTACCCCTTCTCATAGTTTTGTTTGTATCTCATGTAATGTAGTCAAGAGTCACAAATTGTCATTTAATAAAAGTGTTTCCATTTCAACTCGACCATTTCAACTAATTCACTCAGACGTCTGGGGTCCGGCACCTCAAAGATCTTTAAATAGTTATACTATAGAGAAAATATCCTGCCGTTCGAGCCTTTGTTGCCTTCTCGACCTCCTTCAATCTTTTTGCATGGAGGGGGGGCATAAATATTTGACAAATGCTCTATAATCGATGTGATAAATATATGTCGTCTGACTCCAAATTTGTCCAATATCTTCTTTATATTTTATGGTTCATGTCACTCTAAACAATCTATAAATAAAGCCCCACTTTCCATATGAAAGGGGCTTGGACTCTTGGAGAAGGTAGGATCCTTTTAGTTTGAGATTAGATAGAGCTCTCATGCTTCAAGAATTCAAAGTTATGCCCAAGCAACACCGCATGTGAATTTCAATCAACCATCACCAAACCATCATCGGACCACTGTCCACTAACGGACCATCAATGGACCACTGCCCGCCCACGAACACATTTTACAAGCTTGCACACAATTATACGCACTGTGAACAAGTCCATGTGTCACAATTTGATTGGATTTAGGAGTAACTATATATTATGACTTTGCAGTAAATAATTTCTCCTTAGATTTTGATTTGAAAATCATTTTTTAATATTTGTGATGTTACAACAATTAAACGTTAAATCTTAATTTTACATTAATAATATATGAATAATTTACATTTAAAATTGAAAATCAGAGCAAATACTTAAATAGTAATATGGAGTTACCTAATATCATCCCCAACTTGCCGCCTTTATCGAGAAAATATCCCGCCGTTCGAGCCTGTGTTGTCTTCTCGGCCTCCTTCAATCTTTTTGCATGGAAGCGGACGTCGTTGTCTTCGAAGGCTCCTCGTCCTGACGAATCTCTTAAGGTTCTCAATCTGCAGATTCGACAAGTTAGTGCAAAGGTCTTCTCTTTACTACGCTGCCTTCTTTAAAATGGATTTTTCAATCCCAATTCTACCGTTTATTTGTCTACGAGAAATTAGTGAAACTTACAGGATCAAAATGGCGACGAAAGATGATGCATTGAAGATCTCTTTTTTGAGTCAATTGAAAAAGTAGGATCGACACCGTCATTTCGATTGAGAAAAGGTTTTTTTTTGTCGATTAGGGTTTTCGGAATGGCTTGGACAAAGGTTTTTGTAGCTGGGAGGCGAGCATGGGTTGCCTGCGTTGTGCTTTTTCTGTTGTTGAGATTTGCTGCTGCAAATGTTGTGTTGGTCGGGAGGAACATATCGAAGTCCTTTGTTGATGTTGATGCGACCTTCAGTAAGATCTTATTTATATTTTGAATCACCTGTAATTCTTTTTTATTCATATCCTTGATAGGAAGGTGACTGTGTTCTGCTAATGAAATTCTTTTTATATAAATCTTTTCAATCTGTATCTAAAGAATCATCGGAGGGTGTTCTTATTTTTCCATGTAGCATATGCTGAAGGAATGTCCAGCCCATGTATTATGCTGCATGCTCAAAGAATTCATTTTTGGCAGAATCAGCTCTACAAAATTGGTAGCTAAAGACCATTTAATTGGTTCATTAATACCATCCGCTAGTGAGTAAGATGTTGGCGGCCTCCATTGCCATTGGCATGCACCATAATTGAATGCTTCGTTTATTGTTTTGTGATTGTTCATCTTTTTACACTTCTTTTAAGGCTGGAACACACCTATATAAGTTTGAATGTTGAGCATCAGATCATAAATTAGATGTAGGTGGGATTCAATCCCATGGCTATGGCAACCACTTCCAAGACTTCAACAAAGCTTGTTGACAACAATTGTCTTTTTATGTAATCTTTTTTATGACAATCATTAGAGATGATTAGGCACTATAAACTATATTCCTATAATTGCCCTTTTCTTATATTTGAATGCTTAATAATCTGTTCAATTAATAAATGCTGAAACCTTAGTAATATGAATGCATTTATGCATCATAATAAGCATAATATCTGAAGGATTGTATGCAAACTAACTGATTTAGTGAATCATTGGAAGAAGGAGATGCAAGAACGAAAGCCAGAGAACAATAGGAAACTCAAAAGAGAATAATGTTTTTCATATCCTTTTCTTAACCATTTACAAACTATATATAGGACTATCAAAGATGCACATGGGTAGAGGTGTCAATATTTGACACGACCCGAAAACACGATACAAACTCGTCCCAAAAATTCCGGGTTAGGGTCAACCTGGATCCGAAATGGACTGGGTCCGGGTTCAACAAATCAACCCGTTTAAAAAATCGGGTTGGGTTCGGGTTGACCCAGAAACCCGAAATTGACCCAATTTTTTTTACCAAAAAACCCGTTTTTGACCCGAAAACCCGAAATTGACCTTTTTTCACCTCAAAATCAAAGATTGACCCGTTTTTTTGAGCCGAAAGCTAGCAATTTTTTGTCGGCCCCGGGTCATTTTAGTCGTGTCGGGTTGACCCGAACCCGAAGCAGGTGATTCGGGTCTGAAAAATTGATCTGTTTACAAAAATGGTTCGTGTTCAGGTTGATCCGAATAATGCCGGTTTAGTTTCGGGTTCGACCTGTCACCCAAAATTGACACCCCTACACATGGGCATCTTGTTGAAATTAGCCATAACGAAGAAAAAGGTAACACTATGCAAGGACAATAAAAAAGAGCAAACTATGGAAGTGGAAAGCAAATGATAGCAACAGAATTGATAGTAAAGGTAAGTTGTTACCAAAGGCATCATATATGTATGATGCACCGCATCACTAATGACCCCAATTTATGCAAACTTGATCAATAAGCACATTCTAAAATGTTGTGTTTAAAACGTTGTTACTGTGTCCCAAGAGTTGTTTTCAATCTGGTGTGTGCATGAAAAATTTGTTATTTTATGCTTCACATATGTATGCCCTTCTTCTTCTGTTGAAAAATTAGTTTATTTTGAGAAATTTACGTTGTTTTTTGTTTGGTATGATGCTAGAGTTCACATCATAATGGAACTACTAATGCCTGTAATGTATCATTAGCCTAATCATAGCTTTAAAAGCTTATGCTTTATTGTGCTTATTGATCTTATATAATTTCATTATCTTTCTGAATTTTATAGCTCGGCCTATCAGCGAATCTGGTGAAGCTGGGTTTTTGTATCTTGCTGAACCTATTGATGCATGCGCTCAGTTAAATGTTTCAGTAGCTAATGGTTCAACATCTCCATTTGTTTTGATAATAAGAGGTGGTTGCACATTTCATGATAAAGTTAAAAATGCTCAGAATGCTGGATTCAAAGCTGCCATCGTATATGATAACATACACAGTCATGGATTGGTAACAAGTAATGCTTCTTATCATTCACTTTTATACTTTACTTTAACCTGTAATTGATATTATCTCCAATTTTTTTAAAGTCAAAGTTTGAAATGATGGTTTATGGTATTGTAATATTGAATTTTACTAACATATGTGATTCCATTCTTTGCATTCATAGGGAGTGTGCATGCATTTTATAAAATATTTCACAAAGAACTAAAATTTTAATGGTTTTAATTTGTAGCTTACTAAATAGTGTGTGAAATTATTTATTTAACCACTAATTTCTCGTACTTATGCTTCGTTTGGTTATCCCCTACCTCTTGTAAAAGGTGGTTTTATAAATGTTGTTTGAGGAAATGTTGTTTTGTAACGGAGAAGTCAAAATAAAAATGCTTCTAAAAATAGTAGAAAAATGAAGTTTCGTAAAAAACAATTTTAGAGAAGCGTCACATACAAATAAAGACAAATGATAATTACACTTTTGAAACTGAAAATGCAAAAAAAAGCAGAATCAAACGAGGACTTAATGTAAACCTGCTAGTTTTATGTTTTGGTTATTAAATCAAGTCTATTTGTAAACATTACAGTGGCAGGAAGGTCAGAAGACATAAACATACATGCTGTGTTCATCTCCAAGGCCTCAGGTGAGGAACTAAAGAAATACGTTAATCATACTGATGTGCAGTTGTGGATCATTCCATATTTCGAAAATTCGCCATGGGCTATATGGGCTATCTCTTTCACATCATTGCTGGCTCTGTCTGCTATGCTGGCTGCATGCTTTTTCGTACGGAGACGCCGCAGTAGCCATCTTCGACGGGGAGATTCGCAAGTCCATGTTTTCCATGGAATGAGCAATCAGTTGGTCCAAGTGATGCCAAGCCAGTTGTTCTCAAAAGTTTTGCAAGGTGACAGCACTTCAAAAACCTGTGCTATTTGTCTCGAGGACTACAGAGTTGGTGAAAAGCTTCGGATTCTGCCTTGCCATCACAGTATGTATCTCGCTTTTGGTTTAACTAGCATTTTGATCAGCCATTTAATGCAAGGTTTACTAAATTATGGAGTCTAATTGTTTACAATCTATTTTGCAAGAAGAAAGTTAACTAACAAAGCAGCCCCTTCATTTTATAATTTTCTTTTTCAATCACAGCTGCTCTTCATGTCTGAGAGTGTATTTATGTTATTAGCTTATAATAATGTACAATACTGTGATTTTCTGACTAGGCTTTTATTGGTGGTTTTAAAACTTTGAGATAATTATCACAGTTCTATTTTTCAAATTTTTTTACTCTTTTTAGGAATTTCTGTTCTGAGAAAATGTGTTGACAACCAAATCTATTAAAAAATGATAGTAATAAGAAAATAAAATAAATATTAAAATTGTCATTGGTCTACCTATTTATATTTGACTTATGTTAATAAATGTAGAGGTAGACCTAAAAAAATTTGGTTAGAAAATATTAGAAATGATATTTTTTTATCAGATTTAAATGAGAATTTAACTTTTAACCGGACACAATGGCGAAAAAGGATTCATGTAGCTGAGTACACGTAGTGG
This sequence comes from Dendrobium catenatum, assembly GCF_001605985.2. Classification (NCBI taxonomy): domain Eukaryota; kingdom Viridiplantae; phylum Streptophyta; class Magnoliopsida; order Asparagales; family Orchidaceae; genus Dendrobium; species Dendrobium catenatum. Next base: position 611,556 of record NW_021319160.1, on the reverse strand, counting down.
GACAAAGGCTTATTGTTGTTGTTGTTGTTGTAATGTGGCCAATTTAGTTCTTTTAGCCCTCAAATATGATCCAAAGGTATCCTTCTAATGAATTATTCTGGTTTTAGGTTTGAGGATTCAATGAATTAGTTTAAATCATATTTAACTATTCAATGTACTAGTTTGGATCAAATTTGACTAGTAAAGTAGATTAAGCTAGATGTATTATATAGTGTAGGATTAAAACACCCCTCATAAATAATTTAGGGACCATTTGAGGTAAAAAGTACCTTTTGCAGCTATTTATAGTTTTTTACTGGTTGCAGCTCCAATTAGGAACCTGGAAACTCGACATGTTATAGTGAACCTGAATAATGCTTTGAATTTCTGTCTGCTTAAGGGCTCCATCCTAATTTGCTATATTACCTTCTGCAGGATTTCATGCAAATTGTGTTGATTCCTGGCTTACAATGTGGAGAACATTCTGTCCTGTGTGCAAGCAAGATGCCCAAGCAAGCCATGGCAGTGTTCCAGCTTCTGAGACGACTCCATTTTGCATGCCAAGTGCTTCATCGTCTTCTCCACCGGATGCTTTACGATCAACTTTGCCTTCTTTTCCTGTTCCCAACTCCACCTCAATCTCTACCAGCTTTTCTAACCAACTCCTTATCTAGCATTGCTAACACTCTCTTAATTATATAGACTAAGGCTTCGTTTGGGACGATTTTCTTACTGTTTCTTAAAGCAGCTTTTTAGTATAAATTTTTTAATATTTGTACTAAAAAACAGCTTTAAGAAGCATGAAGAAAACCGGCCCAGATGAAGCATAAGGCTATAGATAATATCAGAATTTATCAACCAGCTACTTTGTTTTCAGATTATGACTTCGTTTGGGACGGTTTGTTTACTGTTTCTTAAAGTAACTTTTTTGTATAAAAATTAAAATTTTTATATTAAAAATTTGTTTTAAGAAATAAGAAAGTCGTCTCAAAAGAAGCATATATCTAAAGTTTCAGAACCTCTGGCCTCTATTATCTTGAATGGGGCTCGGGCTGATGAGGTCTAATTTTCCCAAGTTTAGGAACCCTTTCTCTTAGAACTCTTTGGATGCAACTAGTTATAATTTTGTTATTTTTTATTTCTAAAATATAGTGCATTTGGAATGCTCAGAATTATTTCTTCCGGTCTTAATATAACTTATGAAGATAATTTTTTTAATTTTTGGTTGCAAGTTTTAATTTTATTAAAACAAACTTAGGGTGCACAAACACGGTGGCATGATTGCTCAAAGTTGGAGGATGGTTGTGGGGATAGCCAGCAGGTAAGCCGAACAAAAATGATAATCTCGGTGCGATGAGAAACTATTTTATAGGAAGCTGGAAGTAGAAGGTCATTTGGTGACCAACTAGAATGTGTCATGTCAGCAGTACTGAGCAGTATCGAGCTGCGATACCAAGCACATGGGTGATGTGGCACATTATGGTTGGTCTCTGGATGACGTTCGGCGTCCGCACAAAATAATTTCTCCTGATGATGCAGTGTATTCCCAATTTGGCGGATTTCGGTCAATTTGAAATACAACTTGAAATAGGCTAAGGTTTTGTTTGAGATAGCTTTATTACTGTTTTATATATATATACTGTTTTGTATATATATATATATATATATATATATATATTACAAATATTTAAAGTTCAAAAATTTTTTGTACTAAAAAGTTACTTTACAAAATAGTAAGAAAGTTGTCTCAAATAAAACCTAAAAATAAGCAGGCCTCATTTGAAATGATTTTTAGTTTTTTTTTTTAAATTGTATTAAAGATCTGCTTTAAAAAACAGTAAAAAGATTGTCGCAAATGATGTCTTAAGTGGTGTACCTGAGTTGAGTTGGCACAGGCACATGTTTTTTGGCTTAATTTGTTAAACAAAGTAATTTAGTAATTTATGTTTTTGTTTTGTTTGTTATGTTGTATTATTGTTTTGAATGGAGTTGTTCACAAATATAAAATTTATTAAAAAATTGCAAAAATTATAGAATATTTATGTCATAATATATATGTAAAAAGTTCATCTTTTAATTGAAAATATTAGACTTACAAAATACTCGTTCGTAAAAATTAATCACATTTGAGCTGATTATCGAATAACTAAAACTTTCTTTGCAGGTTTGAAAAGAATGCATCAAGCATAAAATAAACAGTCCCATAGCCATTGCTTTAATAAAATCAAATGTGTAGATAGTTGTTAAGATGAGGATATAGAACAGGTTATACTTTATATTGCCCGAATGATCAACAGACCATTCAAAGATGTGCTGACGTCAGAGTATAGCTAATTTTGCAAAAAACACATAATTAATGTAAAAAAAAAAAATTCATGAAACTTGTAGTGTGGTGCAATTAATTTGATTAAGGTTTAATTTTCTAAATTTAAATTTTAATAAAAAAAATTGTTAAACTAAGGCTTTCTTATCACTTCTTCAGTCAGTTTTCTAATATTAAAATTTTAATTTTGTATTAAAAAACTACTTTAAGAAGTACTAAAAAAGCCGCCCAAAAGAAATTTAAAAAAAATTGTACTAGAAAGTTACTTTAAAGAAAGATAGCTCAAATGAAGCCTAAGGTTTTCTTTGGGACTACTTTTTTACTTATGCTTAAAATCATTTTTTAGTACAAAAAAATTGCTTTTTTTATTAAAAAAGTTGCTTTAATAGAAGTCATAAGAAAGCCGTCTCAAAGGAAGTCTAAGTCATTTTTATTTTAACATTTCTACTATTTTTACTGTTATATTTATATGAATCATTATTTTGTTATACAAGTGAGCATAGAGCCAAATATTTTTCAATAATGTCCATGCTTGTACATTAGTCCTATTAAGGGCTAATGGATCTTTGTGTTTTATGGTCCCCTCCACAATAATTTGATTTTCACTATTCTTTTAGAGGTTGTTTGCTTGGTACTAAAATGAATGTAGGGTAAATACATGTATTTTTATTTTTTCGCTATTTGGTTTGACACGGAGCAAAGTGAAATGAAATCGTGCTGTTTTTTGAACTTCCTCACACAATTTATTTTGTGGGTAAAATAAAACTGCTAAAATTTGAGTAAAAAAGGAATACACGAGATGCGAGAGAGAGAAATTCGACTCCTTTGACGACGTTCCCTTCCTGTTGGACTTCACTCCTTTGACGGCGTTGCCTTCCTGTTGGACTTCGTCCCTTCGAGCCTCATGCTATGAAGGTAATCTTTCTCCCATATGTGCGCTTCTGTGCCCCTATTAAAATTTAATATAGGAAAAAAATTATGCACATATATTTCATCTATAAACTTTAATATTTCATTCCAATCACCCATTTCATCTTATAATATTAATATTTTATTACATGCACATATACTTGATCTAAGGCTGTCAAAATCGGGTCATGGGTCGGATTCGGATCCACCAGAAACTGACTCGGCTTTGTTCGACCCGACCTATTTTTTTGCAAACGGGTAGATTTTTCAGACCCGAACCTGACCCGCTTTAGGTTCGGGTCAATCCGAACTCGACCCACTTCGGGTATGTTTTACTATTTTTTTTATTTAATTCGATTTATTTAAACTTAAATCAAATTAAGGTTAGATTTACTTCAATCAATTTAAAATAAGCCTAACTTAATTCAATTTGGGCAACGTGGTTTATTAATTTTTAAAAAATATGATTTGCTTATTTTATAACAAAATTTTAAAACCCTCATAAATTAATTAAAAATGAGTCAAATCGGATTGATTTCGTGTTTCTGGGTCAAATCGAATCCGACACGATTTTACAAATGGGCCGAAATCCCTAACTCGGGTCGGGTTCAGGTCTGATTTTCAGGTCGTGTCAAATATTGACACCCCTAATTCTAGGTCGGGTTCGGGTCGGATTTTCAGGTCGTGTCAAATATTGATACCCCTAATTTGATCTATGAGTGATATACATAAAATATTAAAATATTAAATATTAAATATTAAATATTAAATATGTAATTATCATAATATTAAGTGGTACGTAGGTAAATCTTCAAAGATAAAAGAAAAATAAGTGCCGAACCGGTGACATTTAAATTAGACGGCTCCCACACCTTCTCATTAACTTCAATCACGGTTTGCATTAATTGCATTGAAAGCTTTATAAAGGTAAAAAACCAAATCGAACGCGCGTGTTCAGTCTCTGCTTCGCTCATATCGTTACGTGTACTATCTGCTCTTCGTTGCTCATTGGAACGCTGTGAGGGTTCTCCTCATCAGTTGAGTTGAAGTTCCCTCCCGCGCCGGCTCAACTTTGTAAGAAATTGGCGCTTAAATGAGCTCCGAAGTGGGGGGCATTGCTGGATCTGGATGGCGGCGCCAATGGCGATAAGAATGACGGGGCAGAGGGCGGTTGTTGGAGGCGGAGGGAGCGGCGGGGAGAAGTCTCCATCTGCTTCGCCGAGGGCGGGTAGGAGGAAGTCGAGCGCTGGGAGGAGGACGGAGCGGTGTTTGTACGGTATTCTAGCGGCGGTGCTTCGGCGAAGGGGGTGGCTACTGGCGGCTCCGCTTCTATACGTGACGGCAATGCTTATGCTGAGTTGGGACCTAGAGGGGGTGCCGGTTAGCGTTGGGGTGGCTATCCTCGGGCGGTCACCGCCGGGATCGGTTTACCGGAGCCCACAGGTTTTCCAGAAGCTCTGGCCCTTTATGCAGGCAGATGTCAATCACTCTAATGCGGTGAGATTTGTGACATTTGTCTGCTTCCTTTATTATTTATCTTTCACCTTGTTTTCTAGGAAGGCCTCTTGTTTGCTTGCTGTCTAATCGAGAAATGTGTGTTGTGGGAGTTCAATTTTTGGGATTATCATCCCAGGTCTATCTCGTATTGGTGCATTGATGGTGTTTGGGTTGTTTATTTTGGAGTTCCACCGATTCCTTGTGCTTTGCATGATTATGCGTTTCGGTGCTTCTTTCTCTGCCGTCTATTGCTATTTATTTATATATTTTCAAGCATATTTGCAATCTAGAGTCATTGGTATGAATTATAGAGCTATTCTACAACGATTTGTGGTGAACATATGACGTATTCCATTTTTCTTTCTTCTCGTGCTTTTTTCTATTGTTTTTTTAACGTTTGAAGGCTTGTTAACTTGGTGTAGTAAGGAAAGTTTTTTTTTTTTTTTTTTAAATTTATTTGAAAAACACAACATAAATTTCTACCCTGCTCATGGGCATCTTTTTCTTTGTGTTGGTATAACCGTATAACAATGACTTATTCCTTCAACACAACATTCCTAAAGGAATCTTAACTTGAAGATAGATATGTTTTCATGTGCCGAATCATTTTGGGATCAATGGATTTAAGATATGGAAGTCATAAAGTAGCTTTGCGGCTCTTCCCCGCTTTTAATGTTATTTATGATTTTGTTTCTTTTGAGATTGTGCAGATGGAAACAGCCTGGCACCATAAAACAAGTCATAGATGGAAGCCTTGTTTCAGAAAGAAGTTATCTCAAACAGGTTTGTGCTAATTTTATAATTGATTATTGTGCACAAAATTATTGGGATAAGATTATTATTGATGATGATATTGAGCTGACTAGTCTTCTTTTTGTTGCTCCTCCTAATAGAACTAGCTCTCCCTACCCTAATTTTATGGATTTCGTTAATCTCGAGAAAATTTGTTCAAGGCAATTGTTAATACTGTATTATTGTATTCCTTCCTATCTTATTGTATTTTAATCAAGGGTCGACCTATTTATTGCGATTGTGAGAAGAACTGGGCATTCTCTTGCAATACACTTGAAAATATCGTAGTGTAGGGATTAGGTTCAACTTATTCATGTCCTTAAAAATATTTTTAATTTAAAGGATTTGATTAGTATGGTGCAATCTTGAACAAGCCCTAAAGCTAAAGGAAAAAGTGAAGATTCTGTTTACAGGTTTAACTGAGGCCCCCCTGTAATATTTTTAAATTTTCTTCCTTATGGTACATATTCATTGATATTCAAATAGTTATTTTCATTTCCATGGGTTTTTGCTACATCATATCCCATTTCTCAGAAATCACTGTATTGGAAGCAACTCTCAGGACTGTTGAATGTTACCCAATTGCTTTAATAACAATGAAAAGCTTGTTGAAATGTTTTGATCTCATCAACTATTAATTGCCTGTAATCCATTCTTGACTGTTTTTAATGCTTTTGAAAACTGCCTGTTTACAGTATAAAATGGTTTTTTTTCTCTATTAGAGTTGTTGTTTCTATTAGACCATTATATAAAATGTATTTCGCTTTATTACTCTTTTATCCAATTACCGGTGTACACGTGTATCACCCTATCATACGGTCTATTTATATCTCTGCATGTACAACCTTTTCATTGAAGGAAATAAGTCTTCTTCTTCTTCCCTGCTTATCTCTGTTCCCGTTACCAGTCTTGGTTTCTTTATGGTATCAGAAGCGGGCCATTCCTGAGGACTGTCTCCATGGCCTCTTCAGTCTCCACCGTGGCTTCATCCCACACGACGGCGGCCCTTGGAGATTCATCAGATAAGCCTCTTCTATATCCCTCTCTCAAATTCATCATCTCCAATCTCAAATCCTTTGTTCCCCATCAACTCTCCATGGATAATTATCCAATTTGGAGAAATCAGATCATTAAACTTTTTAAGGCAAACGGCTTCGACTCGTTTCTTGACTCCTCTTCCTCTCCTACGGTTCTTGTCGATCAAGATCAAACCGATCTTGAATCCGAGACCACCAAATGGCTTCTCACTGACAGAAATCTAGCTGCCGCAATCTCCTCAACCATTTCCGCCCATGTGCTACCTTATGTTATGCATCTTGAATCCACTCATGAAATCTGGAACGCATTGCAAACCAGGTTTTAGTCATCAAATAGATCTAAAGTAATGCAGCTAAAAAACGAGCTACACAATATTTCGATGCGTAACATGTATATGCAAGAATATCTCATGGAAATCAAGAAGACAATTGATCTAATCATCTCTGTTGGCTGCAGCCTGGACAACGAAGACATCATACTATATATACTCAATGGTCTCCCGCCTCCTTACCAATCATTCAAAACTGTGATCAGGACTCTACAAACGTGCTTTCTCTCGCCAGTCTCTATGCCATGTTAATCAGCGAAGAAATTCACATTCGCCAAGACTCTCAACGCTACTCCATCACGCCTGACACTCAGACGACCCTCTACGTAAACCGCGGTCGTGGTCGCCGCGGACGAGGTCAACAACAACAAACCACTCAAACTTGCTCAAAACTGGGCTCAAAATCTTCCATAGTTTGCCAGATATGCACTAAATGCGGTCACACAGCGGGTGTCTACTGGCACAGACACAATCCGAATTACACGGCACCTTCATCTCAGTCCAACAACGATGGGCAAGCTCTTATTGCAACTTCTGACCCATCATCCATGGAGTGGTATCTTGATTCCGGTGCATCACCACACATGACACACGACCAAGAAAATCTTGCCCAAGCATCGACCTTCCAAGGCTCCGAGCACGTCATGGTTGGGGATGGAAGATCCATTCATATTGCTCATTCCGGCACTGGAATCGTTCCAACCCCCGAGCGTGCTGTTTCTGTCACATTTACTCCACATACCATCTATATCTCACAACTTAATTTCCATTTCAAATCTTGTTATTGACAATAAAATTTCCATCACTTTCGATCCTAATGGTTTCATTTTTAAGGATTTGCAGACTCACGAAGTTCTACTGTGAGGTCCATGTAAAGCAGGTCTTTATCCCATTTCGATCAAGAAATCTTGCATCCCACAGAAGGCCCTCGCTACCAGTTAGCCGCATTGTCCAAACTGGCATGAACGTCTCGGGCATCCTCATCAACGCATTCTTGACACGATCTCTCAAGCCCATCCGTCTCTTTATATAGTAAATAAAAACATTAGCTATACTTCTTGTAAGACTTGCAAAAGTCACAAACTGGTTTTTTCCAAACTCTGTAAATCGTAAAAGAACACCGCTTGCTTTGCTTCATTCGGATGTTTGGGGACCCTCTCCAGTTCCCTCTCAACAAGGATTTCTCTATTACCTGCTCATTATAGATGATTACTCACGCTGTGTTTGGATTTTCCCATTTCTTTTTAAAACTGATGTCCCGCAATTTTTATTAACTTCATAAACTTTATTGAAAAACAGACAACTCGACAGGTTCAGGCTGTGCGCACCGACGGCGGTAGCGAATTTGTAAATCACTAGTTCCAGACATTCCTTAAATACAAAGGAATTCATCACCAATTGTCTTGCCCCTACACACCGGAACAAAACAGTGTCGCCGAATGCAAACACCGCCACATCGTCGACACTGCCAGGACCCTTCTTCACACTGCGTCTATGCCTCCCTCCTACTGGCCCGTCGGGGTCCTAACTACTGCTCATCTCATCAACCGAATGCCCACACCTACAACCAACAACGTTTCTCCCATTCAGTGATGTTCAATACCACTCCTGACTACGCCTTACTTCACGCATTCGGATGCAAATGTTTTCCCCTTCTACCTAAGCATTCTCGACATAAACTACAACCCAACTCCACATCCTATGTCTTCCTTGGCTACACCAACAACTACAAAGGCTATAAGTGCCTAAATCGCAAAACCAACAAAATTATTATTTCACGTCATGTTCAATTCATTGAAACCTCCTTCCCGTTTTCTACAACGCACCACGAGCAACAGTTATCTCAGCTGGACCTTCCTTCCTCTTTTCTACTACCTGTGTCGACATTGCAACAGGTCAACAACACTCAACCTCCGTCGAACAATGCCACTCCAATGCAATCCATCAGCCGCACCATATCGCCATCAATGTCTCATACCACTTCCACCTCTCCCACTCATCCAACGATCAACACCCAGCTTTCTCCCTGCAACTCTACTGCTCGACATCCTATGATCACTCGTGCCAAAACCGGATCCCTAAAACCCATCAACCGCTTAAATCTGTTTCATAATGAGGTTCTATAGCCGGATCCTACCAGCTACATTGAGGCTAATAAACTCTTAGAATGGAGAAACGCAATGGCGGTCGAATTTCTAGCTCTTCAAAAACAGGGCACATGGCAGCTGGTTCCTGCTCCTCCAAACACGCCCATCTTGGGATACAAGTGGACGTTCCGTAAGAAACTACACTCCGACGGAACGATGGCTAGTTTCAAAGCTAGATTGGTGGCGCAAGGAAACCAGCAAGAATACGGGATCGATTACGGTGAAACCTTCAGTCCGGTAGCTAAACTACCAACTATCCGGGTTCTTTTCACCGTCGCTCTTCATCACGATTGGAAAATACACCAGCTCGACGTAGAGAATGCTTTTCTTCACGGAAACATACAAGAAACCGTCTACCTGAGACAACCAAAAGGCTTTGAGGACTCCGCTAATCCGAACCATGTGTGTCTTCTTCGGAAAGCCATATACAGACTCAAACAAGCCCCTCGGCAATGGTATACTACATTCTGCGACCACCTTCTTACTCTCGGCTTCTCTCCAAGCAAGGCGGACTCCTCTCTTCTCACATTTCGTCAAGGACACACTCAAATGTTCTTACTGGTATACGTCGATGATATACTCATCACCGGCAACAATGAAGCTTCCATCTCTAAGTTTCTTCAACAACTCAATACCACATTTGCACTCAAACATTTGGGCACCACGAATCACTTCCTCGGCATCCGAATTCAAAACCAACAAGATAAGTATTTTCTTTCTCAGGAATCATACACTACATCTATTATACAACAGGCTAATCTTATCAACTGCAATCCTGCAGCTAATCCATCTTGTACCAAACTTCCTTTCGAGACTACCCAGGAATCTCCTTCCTCTCAGATCCTACAACTTATCGGAAGATCACCGGTGCGCTGCAATACCTCACGATTACTTGACCTGACATAGCCTATGCGGTCAATGCTCTATCTCAACACATGCACGATCCACAGCCAGCTAACATGTACCTCCTCATGCACCTCATTCGGTATATCAAAGGCACCATCAACTTTAGTCTCTCTATTACTAAATCCAATCTCACTCTCACCACCTTCTCTGACGCCGACTGGGCTAGTGATCCTATAACCCGAAAATCAACATCGGGCTACTGCACCTTCCTCGGCACAACGCTGGTGTCTTGGATAGTTAAGAAACACACAATCGTCTCCCGGTCGTCCACAGAATCGGAGCATCGAGCTCTAGCAGCTGCTACCGCCGACACCATATGGCTCAAACGTCTGCTCACGGATTTCTTCATCCCTCACGACGCACTTGTAGATCTGCACTGCGACAATACCTCTGCCATCGCATTGGCGACCAATCCCGTGTTTCACACACGAACCAAGCATATAGAGATTGACCACATATTCATCCGGGAACACATCAGCAACAATCACCTTCGTCTTCTTCCAATCAAAACCGAAGATCAAACTGCAGATATACTGACCAAGCCCTTGTCTACGCCTCGCTTCAAACGGATTAGAACCAAAATCACAATCATACAAGATCCGTTCGTTTGAGGGGGGATATTAGACCATTATATAAAATGTATTTCACTTTATTACTCTTTTATCCAATTATTGGTGTACACGTGTATCACCCTATCATAGGGTCTATTTATATCTCTGCCTATACAACCTTTTCACTGAAGGAAATAAGTCTTCTTCTTCTTCCCTGCTTATCTCTGTTCCCGTTACCAGTCTTGGTTTCTTTAGTTTCCAAGAAAATTTACATAGGATCATTTAATCATTCATGTATTATAAAGAAGCTGTGTTAAAACAATTAAATGCTATTCAGTTGCTTTAATAACCATGAAAAGTTTGTTGAATGTGTTTTGATCGCATAGGCTCTTGATTACTTTCAATGATCATTAGAAAAGCCCCGTTTGACGTATTGAAAGGAGGATTTCTCCATTAGAACTGTTATATTCAGGAAATCGGCACAGGATCATTTAATCATTCATTTATGGTATGTATCTTTACTACATAATTAACTAGGAGATCTGGCAAAATTGATGCTTGCTGATATAGATGCAGTACTTGGTTTTTCAAAGTGTATTTCTTTTTTGGCAGGTTTTATTTGTTATTTATTTATTAATTTGTTTACTTAGTTTTGAGAGGTTGGGGTTATTGTGTTGGGTATTACAGTTCCTATTTTAGCTATTTTGGTGAGCATAGTATCTATTTTCTTGCTCCTTTGGTTAGCATTTGAGCTATCTGCATAACCATGACTTCCAATATATTATTCTGGTTTTATTCTCTTTGAAGAATCTTACTTCTAATTTCTGTTTTAGGGTTGCCACCTTCAAATGGTTATCTCATAATTGAAGCCAATGGGGGGCTGAACCAACAACGTCTTTCGGTATGTTCATGTATGAAAACAAGCTAACAACTTATTTCATGAGGTTTGCTTGCATTTCATCTCTTACCTTTTCCATTTTCTTCTAGATGGAAACCAATCTCTTTATTTTCCCTCAAGAAATTGAAATAAGTAATTATACTATGATGTATTGTTCACCGGGTATTCCCCTTTTTATACTTTATTATGTTACCCGCTTGATTTTGAGATTCTACTATCTTTGTATCCTTCTGTTAACGTACATGCCTTTTAGAGCATATTGGGCTTCAAAGGCATCTGTTGCATTGCAATCATGAGTGCCTAGATGAAAGATTTTAACAAAGCATATAGGACTGAAAAATGTGGTTCCTTTAATTTTTTTTTAATGTATCAGGTATTGTATTGTAGTGATGCAAGCTTGCATTAGTTGGGCATTTTCTTCAGTTTTAGTATGTATACATATATTATAGTTCTGACTTCTGAGTCATATCTGAGGAGTAATAACATTTTGGTTTAGGGATTTTGATCTATATTGTTCCTTAGATTTGATTGCTGTATTGTACATCCAACTATATTACTTCCTCTCTTCATTCATTTACCTCAATGTGAAAAATTTATCTGGGCTACTACTTTGATTTATACACATTTGAAAATCTCAAAAAGTATACCCAATGCATGCATGAGAATCTCACCACTGTTGGGTTTGGAGATGAGGTGATGTACTGTCAACCACGCATAATATAGAGTTTATTTTCATTATTTGAGTAGGTGACCCTAGCATGGACCATAGATTTGACCGCCTTTTCAAGATGCTTCAAATGCCATTGAGATGAGCCTGCATGTCAATCTCAAATGCATATCAATTAGAGAAGTTGCAGTGAAGCCGCAAGTCCATTAGTTAAGTCTAAGGTGATTAGAATCCGGTGCTTCTTGCAGGAGATAACTCAAGGAGCGTAGGCAAGTACCTTACTGAGAACCCAAGACCTTGGAAGATTGAAGCCCAAAAATGATTAGAGCAACAAATAACTTGATGAAGGTCAACAGATCCCAAAAAAATTATAACAGGCTGCGTTTGACCAACTTTTAACAGCCTGTTTATTGCCTAACAACCTCTATGGGGGGTAGCCCTTCAGTAGTTCATATATATCACGGTATAAGGAATGCTGGTGACGCCACATAAAATTTGACATGTAGAACCACCTTGGTTCCCTGTAGTGGAAGATGCATGATAATCATTCTTGTCATTCACAACATTAGCTGGTCTACACTCTCTCCTCTTAGTCAACTATTTAGCTGATGTCACGTGACAGTCTGTGTATGATGCCTCTGCCATGGCAAGTGAGCAGGCGCATCTCCTAGTTGTTTGCCAATGCTGTGATAGTATGGAGGTGGAGCAGATGGATTTATTGAGAAAAACATTCAATGCACATGTGATTTGACAGCCTTATTGTGTTATGAAGATCAACTAGTAATATAAATACCCCATTCATCTTTATTATGAAGACTTGTCATCCATGAACTTCAGTTCCCATTAAGAAAGCTGTGAGTAGAAACCAAACACCTAGATTCAAGAGGTCCTAATGTAAATATTAGACTGAGTAAAATACAAGCAGCAGTAGCCAAGGATTCTCCACCAAATGTGCTTATTTATGCGTTCTCTTTCACTCTTTCTATGTCTTTTCATCATTGTCTCCACTCTTTGAAGTATATCCACAAATAACTTTCGTGTAACTCTCCCTGACATTGAAACCTCATTGTTAACACCTATGTTACAATGCCTAACATGTTTGTTTTGGTAGTTTTTATATTTTTTTGCCAAAGGATGATAGAAAGTTGTTGTGCACAAATTTTCTTGGGTGGTATGATTTTAATTTTTACAAAATATACTTTCTTTTCTTTGAGCACCAGTAGATGTAAAAACTGTTGTCATCATAACTGGAATAACACTAATATCTAATCATATTTTACAATATGCAGATGTAAGGATGGGTCTAAAACCTAGATGTTGAATCCTTCTTGACTATTATTTGTCTGTTTACTTTCATTTGTTTATGATAAAAGCTGTCCAATGACTAGGCTATCTTGAACAAAACCAAAGGCACATGCTTCAGCTTATCATTTTAAAGTAGTATCTTTTTTGTTCCATCTTTGGCGGGGAGAGCTTGGATTGATGCTTGCATGCATATGTTAGAGTTCTGTTTTGAGTTCTTAGCTTGATATTTTTGCGAACGACTCGATAAAAACTTGGTGATTCTTGTTTGTGATAAGGAAATTGATGATGATGATGGTTTTATTTCTGAACTTACGAAATTTACTTGAGAAATTAAGGATTCATAAGACTGATCTTAAATAATTGGGATAAGGCTAATGATAATGATCTTGATTTAGTTTTTTTGATCTTCCTATTTTATGTATTTTCACCTTATTTAGACTTTTTAAAATTACAATGCCATTTATGGCCTGATATTTTTCTGTGAATAGTTGTTTTGTTGTCTTTACCATCAGACTTTTGCTTGATGCAGATATGCGATGCTGTTGCTGTGGCTGGAATACTAAATGCGACCCTTGTCATCCCTTTTTTTCATTTAAATAGCGTTTGGCGTGATTCAAGGTAAAAACCACTTACCGTTTGCACTCCTTTCTATATTCGTGTTTCTTGTTTAATGCTGTGCGTATACACATTAGGTCAACAGAGGATCCTTTCGACATATTCTATTGAATGAAGTAATCTTATAATTGGCTAACTTTTTATAGAAAGTGCCAAAATCTTTCTTGACCTTATATTCAATAGCATCAAGTTTTGGTATGATGGTTTTTGTTCGGTAGATCAACAGCATTATGGTGCTTTTATGATACGTCCAGCATCAAATTCTTCACATTTTGAGACAATGGGACTGTTCAAGTGCTTAGTAACACTAATAAGAATGCTGATGCATGAGGTTCGCATAGCCGTTTATTCATGAATTGTGCTTTTTTAACCCCCAAACACAATTTTTATTAGCATGCAAATCTGCTGGAGTAGAATTGCCAAAGTATTATCGGAGATCTATCCGTTTTTATGAATTTTTTTATTTCTGTAATCAGAATGATTCATCTCAAATTTGAATTTTTTTTATTTCTGTAATCAGAATGATTCATCTCAAATTTGAACTTGGAATATGATGGTGGTTAGGTGAATCAAATTAATTTGCCAAAGGTTGAATGAAGTGTTAGGCTTTCAGTAAGTTTGTGAATGACCTAAATTTCTTGTTGCTACAGTTACAAGTGAATCTTAAATAGTAGTGTAGATTAGGTAAAGAAATTATGCTTTCACAAAAATTTCTAATCTTTAAATGGCTCTTCTAAATGATTGAATATATAATTTATTTCTTGCAATGCTATAGAGAATCCTCCGTGAGGATATAAAGGTTGCAAATCAAATTTGTGGAAGCCAGAAGTCTATTTTTGTAGGCAATTGCATTATGCAAACAAACCAAAAGAATCCTCAAAGATGCCCTATAAATCCTCAAGGATGCCATATTTACTTTTTCTTCTGAAATTTAAGTCCTCATTGCTGATTTCTGGTACGTTTTTTCAGTCTACCTTGCTGATTGTCACCGTCGTTTTTTGCTGTTTTTGGAGGATTTAACCCTAAATTCGTTAAATGGCAGCAAATAAGATGAAGTTGTTGGAATGAGAGTTGAAACAATTCAGGGCCGGAACGGAGGATCAATATTCTAGTATTGAGGGGAAGTTCACGGCGGTGGAAGGAAGGTCCACGATGGTGAAGGGATGGTTGTCATCCATGGGACATAGAATGGAAAACCGATTCAAGAATATGAAAGGCATGAAGAGGAAATTATTTGAGAGCAGTTGAAGGCTTCACCAGCTTGTCCTAGGGTTGATCCGAAAGGAAAGATATTTCAGGAGGGCAATGATGAAGTAGAGATGTTTTTTTCTCAAGAACCATCCCACCGGGCTCCAAAAGGAGGTGCACCACGGTATCCCAAAGAAGAGACTGTAATGAGAGGAGAGACTGAAGCGGGTTGGAGACCACCCAGGTAGGAAAGATTGTGGGTTTGAGGAAGCCATGGTGGATCATAACCATGGGGTCCAAATCAACTAAGGGAGGAAGGGAGAGAATCATATCATTACTTCAAGGGGAATCTAACGGGGAAGAAATAATTGGGGTATGGATACCAGATCAAGAAAGTTGAAAATGCCGGTCTTTGAAGGAGAAGACGCTCAAGGTTGGGTTTATCGAGTAGAGCGTTACTTTTCTATTAATGGACTGACTGAAGGGGGAAAACTCATGGCGGCAGGTCTATGTTTGGAAGGGAAAGCTCTAGCTTGGTTCTAGTGGATGGAGGCTAGGTATTTGATTCACTCCTGGGGAGAATTTAAGGAGTGCTTGTTGGAACATTTCCAAGCCATTCGGGAAGGAGACCTCTATGAGCAGTTCTATGCCCTCACTCAGGAGGGGGCAGTTATGGAGTACTAGGAGAAGTTTGGACTGTTGTTGGGGAGACTAAGGTGAATATCTGAAGAAGGATTGGAGGGGAATTTCATGAAGGGGCTTAGAGAGGACATATATGCAGAACTCAGAATATTGAGGCCTAGAGGGCTAAGGGAGACAATGGAGCTAGCACAAAGGGTGGAGAAAAATGTTATGGTTTGGCCTGAACCATCGAAACCGACCCAACCTTGGCCGGTTCATACCTACAAGAGGCGGGCTAAGCCGCCTCCTTTGATTGCCGCCTAAGTGTGTGGTCCCGCCTAGGTAGGCAAAGAGAGATAGGGAAGGGAGGGAATTTGCATAGAGAAACTATTTGAATAATTGGTTTATTTTAGGAAACGTTTTATTGATTTTTATTAGGAAGATATGTATTAAAAGAGGGAGGGAGGCTAGGGTTAGGGATGCATGATTATTGTTTCTCATGGAGTTCTCTTTGAAGTTTTGGGGGGGCTCTAGATTCATCATCTAGAGATTGGGAGAGAACGTTCCTCCTCTAGAATTGAGGATCGATTGTATCTTTGCTTGTTCTTGCTTTCGGTTTGATTCTTATAATATAATCTACTGTTTTTGGATTGTTTTCATTGGAAATCTCGAAGTTTTCTTGTTGTTTTCACCAATTATTGCTAGGGTTTCTTTCGAACTCAAGTATTCCCATTAGGGTTACTTGCGAACTCAAGTATTTCCTATCAGAAAAGCAACAAAGGGAGAGGAGCACTCAAAGCAACACCATGGGAGGGGATTATAGGAGCACTTATGACCTTGGCACCAAGGATCCAGACATCGTCATTTCAGAGGGAAGCCCCTAAGGAGAAAGGTGCTGGAGCCCGTCCTGGAGGCAATTTCAAATGCCTCACAGAAGCTGAAGTTCAGGATAGGCGGGCCAAAGGGTTATGCTTCAGGTGTGATGAGATTCACACCTGGGTATAGGTGCAGAAATTGAGCCCTTCTGGTCTTACTGGTCTGTGAAAGGGAAGAGGAGAGCGGGGACGAGTTGGGGGATTTATGTTAGGAAATACTTGAAGATCTCAAGTAAAAATATAGCAAGAATGCTCTGCAAATCCAATGAAAAAAAAACAACCAAAACAGTGATTTTTATTGCAGAAATCAAACTAACATAAGAAAAATAACAAGATACAATTGATCCTCAATTTGAGAAGATGATCTATCTCTCCCAATCCCTAGACACCACTAGAGCCCAAGACACTAAACTCCAAGAACAAGAACAACACTAAACTTAAGCATATAATCACCTCCTTAGATCTAGCCACCCTCTCTCACTTCCTAATTGGTTTAATGGGTGGGACCCACCCAATGATTGGGTAGCAAAATCAAGAGGGTGGACCAGCTATTGTCCGCCTCTTATAGGTTTGAATCGGCCCCTTGCTAAGGGCCGGTTGGACTGGTCCAATGGGGTCCGGTCTAACAAGTTACTTGAAGAGACTAAGTAGTTACATCTGGATGTGGCAGAGGTGACCTTGAACTCAGTGGTGGGATTTACTCCCAATTACATCATGAAGGTGAGGTAGGGGTGCAAGTGAGCCGACCTGGCTCGCGAGCCGGCTTGAGCTCGACTCGTTTATGGGCTTGCGAGCCGAGTTGTGCTCGAGTTGTGCTCACGAGTTGTGCTCGAGTTCGAGCTCATTTGGTAAACGAGCTCAAGTTCGAGCTTGAGCCGACTCAGCTCGTGAGCTGGCTCGAATAATTATTAAATATAAATATTAAAAAAATAATACAAAATATTATGTAAATCCTGCATTATTTCAAAGTTACTGTGCATTAAACCTTTTTTTTGTGATTTCTCAAATCCCGCCTGTATTTCAAAGTTCCCTCCCCCCTCTCTCTCTCTCCTCTCTGACTGACAGTGGTGAGTGGTCCAATAAATGGGCTTGATGTAAAGTGTTTATTTATTATAGACAGCTGAATAATAAATGCCTATTACTCATTAATTCGTCTCTCTCTCTCTCTCTCTCTGATTTTAAAAGGCCGCGCGAGCCTCGAACTCGGTGAATCAGAAGGCGAAATGAATTGTGCCAGAGGTTTGACGAGCGGCTCAAACTCTTTTACAATGGGACGAGTCGAGCTTGACTCTAGTTCGAGGCTTCGAGCTCAATATTTGACAGTTGAGCTCGACTCGAACACCCTCTGGCTCGAGCTCGACTTGACTCGTTTTCACCCCTAAGGTGATGTCACGACCCAACCCGACCGGAACGGATCCCGCTCGCATCGGGTCGTGAGCCAGATTCCAGACTGACTGAACTGATTCCAGGATCTGGCTTTGGAATTTGTTTCAGAACTTTCTTCCAAACATACAGACAGAAACAGACGCACAGAGCTTGCTATAAACATCAAATGCAGCGGAACAGATCATCTATCTTTTTCT
>NW_021319160.1:583493-593234 GCF_001605985.2 Dendrobium catenatum | reverse complement strand
TCCGTCAAAGGAATCATATACAAAAAGCCTTATGACTTCAGACAGAAAAAAAAACAGAACAGAAAAGCCATGACTGTACAAAAATCAAAAGTACAAAATACCTATAACAGATCAGACTCTGAACCCACTCCAGACTTCCTCCCTTTCCAGAACCTGAAAACTACGCAGAAAACAAGATGAGCTTAACAGCTCAGCAAGACATCAAACCTCCAATCAGAATCCTCAGAATCACGATCAAACACATCAGACAAATCCGTATAGAAATCAGATCACAGAATCGTCGACGAATCAGACAGAACAAAATCATAATTCCAGAAATTGAATCAGAACCAGAGTCAACAGATCAGATCAAACCGAACAGAACAGAACTCGTACAGATCAATCAAATCAGAACAGAACAGAATCGTATCAGAATCAGATCAAATCAGAATCGTTATCAGAATCAGAAATCAATCAAAATCGTATCAGAACAGATCAATTTCAGAAACATATCAAATCAGAACAGTTAAATCAAACAGATCAAAAGTCAGACAAATTCCCTGACCCTGACAGATCTCAACATATTCTGGCCCCTTATGCCTCCCTTCCCAGACATGACAGAATCTCTCGGATTCTGGCCCCTTATGCCTCCCTTTGGTGCTCATGGCCCACCAAACAGATGTGCTATTTAGACCAGAACAGAACTTATCATCGGATCCGAAACAGAACTTGTTTTTCAGATTTCAGAGCATTTCAGATTTTCCACTGACACAGACAGGATCTCACAGGATCCTGACCCTTATAACTCCTTTCATAGCACACAATCATATCATGTTTCAGAACAAATCCGGACCAATTTCAGAAATCGTACAGAAAATCCGGCGCCTAACGACAGTATACAGAATTTACACAAAATTATCAAATCAGAATTCTACCAAATTACCACAGAACATTCACAACAACATTATAAGACTTTTATTCTACTGCCACAACATTTACAGATATCGTGAAAATTTACAGTCAACACGAAAACGCCGCCAAAATCAAAAACTATCGGCCAAAAAATCTCTAAAAATAATCAAAACGTGCACACTCGGCACTTCAATAACATATCAAAAGTTACGCTGTAAAAACTGAACAGTCGAAAAATACGGACAAAAATTCGACTAACGAAAACGCAAATCCGCGACAGAAAACTCGTTCAAACTTCACCGTTCTGAAAAATTGAGAAAGACGGAATGTGCCTTACCTTGCGTTCACCAATTTCTTGAACTGTCTCGAGGACGAAAACGGCCCCGGCGTTGTCAAAAATCAAATTTTGCCATTTTCCCACGACTTCTCCCTCAAAATGATGTTTTAGATATTTTTTGATTTTTCTCTCTCTTCAAAATGAGCTGAGTTAAGCTAAATAATGCTCATGATCGCCGGCCGATCGAAACGTCGTGCCTGGAGATTCTGAACAAAATGCCAATCGCCTGCGGACATTTCTCAGGACTAAAGTTAATTTCTTAGGACGATTTGCTCTTGACTTGTCATGCCTCTGATGCGTCCTGGGACGATCCCAGATGGCCCGAGAGTACCTACAGGAAAACTTTCCTGTAACTTCTGTCATTAATCATGGAACAAAATTGAACTGGATCGTACCGGGAGACCCAGATCGGCCCGGACGATATGACAAACATGATGTAGAGTAGGTTAAGTGGCAAATTCAGAGAGCAATATGTTGGTAGTTTGGTAGATTAGCATGGCTACGCATTAACTAATCTCAAACTCTAGGTGAGATCGGTTGGGGTGAAGTTAGTAATGACTGAAGGATTGTGGGGTGAGTGATGGAAACATGCAAGATAGAGAGGAGCAGGGGGATTGTAAATGACCGTAGTGGTATGACCTTGCAGGGCGTACTCAGGTGGTGGAAGACTTCATTCCTGTATTTGGAAGTATGGATTGTGATTGTCGTGGCATGAATGGCCTACAGACTCTGGGAGATATGAGAGGAATTAGAATACTTTGACCCTGGAGTATACAGATCTGAAGGGAAATAGATTAGTTGCTTGCAAGGGGATGCAGTTATGCAAAGGCATGGTCTCTTTAAAAACCATGCTCAGGATTAATTTCAGATGCTAAGAACGGCGGATATTCTAGGTAGAGCTGCAAGCATTATAATATTCATAGTCGGCGGACCCTAAACAATGAAATGTCACAACGAACACCAAAATTATTCAGGAGTATTTCAGTTAGCAACCCCTATTCAAAAGTTTTCCGCAACCTCGAGAGTGCGAAGCAGCCAATTTTCAACTTAAAGAAGAGACTTTCTCCCATCATTGTACATACCATGATCATTAATGCCCCCGAGATCCAATCAAATCAATTTTTAGTCTGAGTAGTGCTTGTAATTTTAACGATTTCTGGTGAATGATCAGGGTGAAGATTATAGAGAGAAAACATAATCTAAATATTCAATCATTCTTAAACCACCTAGTGTTAGATGACTCTCTTTATTTCTAGCCATGATTCATTTTTAGGAAGAAATCTAAAGTACTCTCTTCTTTCATGGTTTCTCGCTGAAAATAAAGACAGAGAGATGAACAGTTACTGAAGGTTACATGTGTAATTACTATTAAGTCTACATATAATAAGGGATTTACTGAATAAGTATTATGATTAAGTTTCCATTATCTTCCATTGTTATTAGTCGATCGAACTCTTTTGAATGAGTTATTCTCTGTGAGCACGCTTCTGGCGTAATCTTCTAGCAAAAGTAGAGTTTTCTGAGAAGTTCAGGTCCTGGCGATTCATCCATCCAAAGTCCACCGTTCGGCATGAAAGATATAGCTTATGTCCTCATGTTGCACTAAGACCGGCGCTTTCGGACGATTATGAAGCCGAGCGAGCTGAAGAGAAGTCATCTCTCTCTTCTTTTCTGCCTGTCTTTCTATTCCTTTTGGTAGCTGCCTAGCACTAATTCATTCTGTCACTTTCTGGTTTTTTGATTTTTGCCGGTTGGCCTTAGCAAACCTCGTAGGTCATTGGTTAATCCGAGTGTTCCAACATATCTTCGATGAAAGTCTCGTGGGTGACCCCGCCTAGTATTTTTGTCATGTGGGATGGACATTTTGTGTTTCCATCGCGTTCAATATGATGACTTAGCTTATATGCTACGATTGCTTTAGGTTCTATTAAAACGCGTGCCCATTGACGGCTATTGCCGTCAATTAGTTTGGTGTCCAAACTAGAAAAAGTGCACATTTGGCGCTGAGCTTTCAGCGATGCTTACACTATGTCTTTAGGGTGCGATATGGTGGTTTCAAAGATTGGATTACCGTCTTTATGGGGGTTGGTATCTGCCTAAACCACGCGTCTAAACCAAACAGGCCGATGGATGTGGCACTAGAGCCTCTCGCGCTCTCGGCGTGAGAATCCCTTGAGCTTGGAGCCTGTGTCGGGTTCTTGATGGTTCCCCTTGTTGGTATTCCTCTTCCCTACTCAGCTAAAGCGTCACCCTGGGTTCTCACTACCAAGAATATGTCTGTGAATCAGCGGCATCAAATATGGATATTTTCATACAAATACTCTTTATTCGAAAGAGTCAGAGCAATATGTGAAAAAGAGTAATCTTCCAAGGTGGGGGGAGGAGGTGATCTGAGCCTTCCAGGAGTTTGAAATGTGAACAGGTTTATGGGAGTGTGGCACCTCCCAAAGCGTCCTGAATGAATAGGGGGGCTTGGCGGGGGGAACCCAACGATCTGGACTTGTATTACGATGTTGCTGTACCTATAACAGATCAGACTCTGAACTCCTACTCCAGGACTTCCTTCCCTTTCCCAGAACCTGAAAACTACGCAGAAAACAAGGATGAGCTACAACAGCTCAGCAAGACATCAAACCTCCAATCAGAATCCTCAGAATCCACATCAAACACATCAGACAAATCCGTATAGAAATCAGATCAACAGAATCGTCGATCGAATCAGAACAGAACAGAAATCATAATTCCAGAAATTGAATCAGAACAGAGTCATACAGATCAGATCAAATCAGAACAGAACAGAATCGTACAGATCAGATCAAATTAGAACAGAACAGAATCGTATCAGAATCAGATCAAATCAGAATCGTATCAGAATCAGAAATCATATCAAAATCGTATCAGAACAGATCAATTCAGAACATATCAAATCAGAACAGATTAAATCAGAACAGATCAAAAGTCAGAACAAATTCTCTGACCCTGACAGAATCTCAACATATTCTGGCCCCTTATGCCTCCCTTCCCAGACACTGACAGAATCTCTCGGATTCTGGCCCCTTATGCCTCCCTTCCCAGACACTGACAGAATCACTCGGATTCTAGCCCATTATGCCTCCCTTTGTGCTCATGGCAAAAGTTACGCGGTAAAAACTGAACCAGTCGAAAAATACGGACAAAATTCGCTAACGAAAACGAAATCCGGACAGAAAACTCGTTCAAACTTCACCGTTCTGAAAATTGAGAAAGACGGAATGTGCCTTACCTTGCGTTCACCAATTTCTTGAACTGTCTCGACGGACGAAAACGGCCCGGCGTTGTCCAAAAATCAAATTTTGCACTTTTTCCCACGACTTCTCTCTCCTCAAAATGATTTTAGATATTTTTGATTTTTCTCTCTCTTCAAAATGAGCTGATTTCAGCTAAATAATGCTCTGATCGGCCCGGCCGATCGCACGATCGTCCTGGACGATCTGAACAAAATCCAATCGGCCTGGGACGATTTCTCAGGACGATAATTAATTTCTTGGACGATTTGCTCTCTGACTTGTGCCATGCTCTGATCGTCCTGGGACGATCCCAGATCGGCCCGGACGATACCTACAGGAAAACTTTCCTGTAACTTCTGTACATAATCTGGAACAAAATTTGAACTGATCGTCCCGGGACGATCCCAGATCGGCCCGGACGATATGAGCAAACATGATGTTACAGGTTAAGTGGCAAATTAGAGAGCAATATGTGGTAGTTTTGGTAGATAGCATGGCTACGCATAACTTCATCTCAAACTCTTGGTGGATCGGTTGGGGTTGAAGTTAGTAAGGACTGAAGGATGTGGGGTGATGATGGAAACATGCAAGATAGAGAGGAGCAGGGGGATATGTAAATGAGTGGTGATGACCTTGCAGGGTACTCAGGTGGTGGAAGACTTCATTCCCCTGTATTTGGGAAGTATGGATGTGATTGTGTGGATGAAGTGGCTACAGACTCTGGGAGATATGAGAGTGAATTAGAAACTTTGACCATGGAGATACAGATTGAAGGGAAATAGATAGTGCTTCAAGGGGATGCCAGCTTATGCAAGGCCATGGTCTCTTTAAAAACCATGCTCAGGATAATTCAGATGCAAGAAGGGGATATTTGGTAGAGCTGCAAAGCATATAAATTCTAGTCGGGGCCCAACAAATTCTACAACAATATCAGGACGTATTTCAACCACCATTCAGGTTACCGCAACCTCGAGAGTGCGAGCATGCCATCAACTTGAAAGAAGAGACTTCTCCCATCATTGTCATACCATATCATTAACCCCCAGATCCAGAAATATTAGATGGAGAGACTGATCAGGGAGATGATGGAAGCAAGGATCATCAAACCTAGTGTGAGTCCCTTCTCTAGCATGATATTGTTTGTGAAAAAGAAGGATGACAGCTGAAGGTTCTGTGTAGATTACAGAGCTCTAAACAAGGAAATGATGTTAGATAAGTTTCCAATTCCAGTGATAGATGAACTCTTTGATGAGTTATTTGGAGTTGTGATCTTCTACAAAATAGATTTAAAGTCAGGATACCATCAAATCAGGATGAAGATAGTAGATGTGCATAAGACGGCCTTCAGGACATATGAAGTGCACTATGAGTTCCTGGTGATCCTTTTGGCCTGACAACGCCCTAGCAACCTTCTAGTCATTTTTAACCGAGTGTTCCAACCATATCTTCGAAGGTTTGTCCTAGTATTTTTCGATGACATTTTGATGAGCACTTGAAGATTATTATGGGGACATTGAGGGAGCATCAATTGTTTGCCAACTAGAAAAAGTGCACATTTGGGCTATCACATGTAGAGTATTTAGGGCATATGGTGTTCAAAGAGGGGGTATCTGCTAACCAGTCTAAAATTCAGGCCATGGTGGACTGGCCTCTCCCTGAGAATTTGAGGGAGCTGTGGGGTTCTTGGGGCTCACCGGTTACTACCAAAAGTTTGTGAAGGGATATGGTATCATAGCAAGACCTTTAACAGAGCAATTGAAAAAGATAATTTCAAGTGGGGGGAGGAGGTGATCTGAGCCTTCCAGGAGTTGAAGACAGCGATGACCATTGTACATGTGCTGGCACTTCCAGATTTTAAGAGATCCTTTGTTGTGGAGATGGATGCATTAGGTTATGGGCTAGGAGCAGTACTCATGCAAGATCAAAGATCTATTGCATACTTCAGCTAGGTGCTTATAGTTAGGGCAAGACTCAAGTCGGT
The DNA here is from genome assembly GCF_001605985.2 of Dendrobium catenatum. NCBI lineage: Eukaryota > Viridiplantae > Streptophyta > Magnoliopsida > Asparagales > Orchidaceae > Dendrobium > Dendrobium catenatum. The sequence goes on along the minus strand of NW_021319160.1, from coordinate 586,759 downwards.
GTACGAGAGGGAGCTGATGGCTATTGTCTTGGCCATTCAGAAGTGGAGGTCCTACTTATTGGGGAGACACTTCCTAGTCAGGCAGATCAGAGGGGTCTAAAGTATTTATTGAAACAACTGATGGTCACAAAGGAGCATCGGTGGTGGTTATCCAAGTTGCTGGGATATGATTTCGAGATACAGTACCGACCTGTCCTAGAAATCAAGACAGTAGACATCCTGTCTAGGAGAGTGGAGGAGCCTCTGTTGACAGCCTTATCAATACTCATGAGCCTAGATTGAGAAGCTTTAAAACAGGAGAATGAACATGATTAAGGATTGAAGAAGATTTGGGCGAATTTACTGCAGGACCTGATTAGTCACCCTAGTTACACACTAAGGGGAGCCCAACTGCTACACTAAGAGAGATTCATTCTATCAAGTAGATCAGGATATATCCCCAAGCTGCTACAAGAGTTTCATGGTAGTACATCCGGAGTTCCGAAAACCTACAGTCGATTATATGTAGAACTATACTATGTGGGGATGCACCACGATGTAGAGGACTACGTAGCTTGATGTGATGTATGCCAAAGACACAAGTACTTAGCCATGATACTAACAGGATTACTACAACCCGTAACTCTACCAGTAAGGGTATGGGAGGAGGTGAGAAGGGTTCTCAGTGATATTAGTAGTAGTGGATCTCCTAATCAAATGTGCTCACTTTATCCCTCTGAAGCACCCTTATACCTTGGTTACTGTGGCTACTATTTTCATATGATAAGTGGCGTGCTTGCATATATTCCCTGAAGCTGTTGTGTTAGGCAGGGACAAAGTGTTTCTTAGCCACTTCTGGAAAGAGTTATTTCATTTACAAGGGACAGTCCTAAAGAAGAGCATAACCTACCACCCCAAGATAGATGGCTAGACAGAGGTGGTCAATAGAAACGTAGAAACCTATTTGATATGCTTCGCTTCATACACGTCGAAGAAGCGGGCAAGGTGTATTGCGTGGGACCGAGTATTGGTACAACACCTCATACCATTTAACAACAAAGACCACTTTGTTAACCGCTGTATAAACAAAACATGAGAAGAAGAAGCCATGAATCCAGTGCGCAAACCTCTTACCCAACAGATCCACGAATTCTTCCGCAAATCCAGCTGAAATCAGCGCCGCTTGTGTCGCTTCTCCGCGATTCCTGCAGGAGTTCCGTTGAATCAGACTCTTTTTGTGTCGTTAAATAGGAGATGAAGAAGCCGCTCTTCTGGCTGCTCACACGAAGCTCTCTATCCCACGACGCTCTCTGGCTCACTTCGCCACTCGACCGAAGCTCCTGCCACTGCTTCTGATCTCCAAACCCTTCTCCACCTCCTTCCTCTCCGACCCCATCCCGCCGAAGCCAGCTCGATCGGGATCATTGCCCGACCTCTTGGTATTTCCGATCCAGAGAGAGAGAGAGAGAGAGAGAGAGAGAGAGAGAGAGAGGCCGACCTCTTGAAGCCCTAGACCTGTCGACTCCTCCTCCGACGACGACTCTCCCTTCCTGTTCGGATCGGAAGTAACAACAGGAGCTCACTGGAAGTAAAGGTAACTTTCTCCCTTTGCACACTCGTTCAGCCAAATCCCTATAGAAGCCGAACCTGAGAGCATGAAGGAGGGTAGAGATATCAAAAGGATTTTAATTAAAATTAGTGTTAATTAATTTTAATTAGAATTTGTATTAATTATATTAGTTATAATTATTCTAATTAATTATAATTATTATAATTAATCATAGTTAATTTTAATTAATTTTAATTAAAGATTATTTTAATTAATTATAATTAACTTTAATTAACTATAATTATTAATTTAATTATAATTATTAGAATTAATTATGATTAATTTTAAGTAATTAATCATAATTAATTTTAATTAATTATGATTAATCTTAATTAAAGTTAATACTGATTAATTATTATTTTTAAATTAAAATTAATCAATAATAATTATTTATAATTAATTAAGGCTATTTATAATTAATTATAATTACTCATAATTAATTATAATTAATTAAACATAATTATAATTTTGTGAATATAATTAATAAAGTGGAGGAAATACAAATCCCTCTCTTACCTCGATGTTTGTGTCGGACCAGAAAATCGCCCCAAGCATATCTTTAGTGCGCGTGGTGGGATGGGACCTCGGTACGAAACCTACGACGAGGTAGGTGAGTGACCCCTCGATCCACGTGCCAACACTAACAACCCCGCAAAGGTACGAATTCTTCTAAACTCAAAACTCTTTTTCAATGTTCGTGGCGATCCGGAAAATCGCCCCAAGCACGCTTTTTGTGCGCGTGGTGGGATGGGACGCCGGTGCGGCACCTACGGCGAGGTGGGGTTGCTCATAAGTACCTCCGAGCGGGGGGAAATTAAAATTTCTTTTCAAATAAAAATGCTTTTTAAAACCTCATGCACGCCTTTATTGGCGTGGTGGGAGAAAAAAAACAACAAATATCACTGGCGCTGTAAAGGCTGTTTTCCTTCCAGGATCGTCCGGGACGAAGTGGATCGTCCCGGGACGATATGTACAGGTTGTGAAGAAATCTGTATGGTTCGTCGGGACGAACCTGTAAGGGACGGGACGAACCGTCGGGACGAACTAAACAGAGAGTTTCGTCCAGGGACGAAAAAATTGGAATTAATTTTCGTCTGACTGTCAGTGTTTGGGAAGGGAGGAATAAGGGGCCAGAATCCGTTGAGATTCTGTCAGGGTCAGGGAATCTGATATGAATTATCTGATATGAATGTGATTTTATCTGATTTCTGTACGATTCTGGTTATTCCGTACGATTCTGTCTGCTCTGTGACTTAAAAGTTTTATGATATCTTTTCTGAACTCTGATTTGAAATGACTTCAGTTTTCTGTATTAGTTGTTTGATTTCTGTTGATCAAGTATCTGTTCTATGATTTCCGTACGGCTATTTTTCTGATATATTTTCTGATGTGAATTTCTGACTATTTTGATTGGTGAGTGATGTCTTGCTGAGCTGTTAGCTCATCGGTCTTGGATTAGAAGTTCTGTGTATGATCTGAGATTAGGTATTTTGTTCTTTTGTTTTTTGGCACAGTCATGACTTTTCTGTTTCTGTTCTGTTATTTCTGTCTGAAGCCATGGATTGTATTGTATATGATTGTTTTGATGAAAGAAAAGATAGATGAACTGTTATGTATTTGGATATTTATAGTAGCTATGTGTTTTTCTGTCTATTTAATATTTGGAAGAAAGTTCTGA
>NW_021319160.1:518205-576904 GCF_001605985.2 Dendrobium catenatum | reverse complement strand
GAGAGAGAGAGAGAGAGAGAGAGAGAGAGAGAGAGAGAGAGAGAGAGAGAGAGAGAGGATTTTGTGAGGGGGAGCTTGTGAGGGGGATTCAAAAGAGTTGCCCCAAGCATTGTTCCACTTCTTCTTCCACTAAAGTCTCTTGTCCTTGGAAGGGTTGGGAGAGGTAAGCTTCAGCAATCGATAGAGGTTCTCTACCTGCTTCAAGAGGAAGTAAAAGGGGTTAGGGTTCTCTGCCCGCTTCATGAGGAAATAAAAGGAGTTGGTTCTCTGCCGCACCGGGGTTGGTGAAAAGGAGTATGTTGTAAAGGCTTCTCCGCCTAGCTGTGATAGCTAAAGGAGGGACACTTAGTTAGTGAAATACTCGGATGGAGCCTCCGAGGAGTGGACGTAGGTCAAGGATTGAACGAACCACTATAAATTCGGTGTGATCTTTCTTTATTTTGCTTCCGCATTTATTTATTTTACGCACTCTGATTTCTGTGGTGATTTTGGTTTTAATTTTGTGCTTTACGAAAAGAAATTTTTTTAAAATACCAATTCACTCCCCCCCCTCTTGGTTAGCCTCGGGCTAGTTCTTAAGGGCTTAACATCCCTCACAAACTTTCAAGTGGTATCAGAGCGGGATTCATAAAAACTAAGTTTGAAAGCTTTTTGAATTTTTATCCATGGCTAACAACTAAAATTTTAATACTATTGAAGGGTATTCTATTACCCGACCATCTTTTTTTGATAATATCCCTTTTGATTTTTGAAAAACTCGCATGTCTACGTTTTTACAATCAATTAATTATCGCATGTGGATGCTTGTTAAGGATGGTTATACACCTCCAACTGCAAAATTGAATGACATTACTATTCCACTTCCCTTTACTGAATGAACTCTAGATGATAGGGACTTAGCATAATTAAATGCAAAATGTTTGAACTATTTTTTCTATTCTTTGAAATCAAAAAATTACATGCATGTTTCTACTTACACTACTAGCAAAGAAATTTGGGATAAATTATGTATCACCTATGAAGCTACTAATGATGTCAAGCAATCCTATTTGAACATTATCTTGCATGATTATGAACTTTTTTGTATGAAACCTCATGAATCAATTTCTGATATGTATACGAGATTTACTGAGATTGGTACTTCTTTACATGCCTTGGGAAGATAACTTACTAACTATGAAAAAGTAAACAAAATTTTAAGATGTTTGCATTCCTCTTTTAATGCAAAAATTACTGCAATATCTGAATCTAAAGATTTAAATACATATTCGGTTGATAACTTACTTGGTTCACTCATTACTTACGAGCAAGGGGTGAACCAAAGAAATCTTGATGCAGGCGAGAAAAAGAAGGAGAAAACCATAGCATTGAAGGCCAATGAAATAAATTTAAGTTCTTCCGGGTCTGAAAGCGATATAGTTGCCTTCATCACTAGGTAATTCAAAAACTTTCTAAGGAAAAGTCACAAGCATCTTCAGAATTGGAGAAAAGGTAAGGATAATTAAAATTTTAAAGGATATTCTGATGTTGTTTGTTTTGAATGCAGGAAGCCTAGGCATGTTAGAGTTGATTGTCCTACACTTCAGGATCACTCAAGCAAAGAAAAGAATGAGGAGAAAACTAAGTTCATAAAGGATAAGAAGGGAGCCTAAAAAGCTTTTTAGGTGGAGTCTGCATTTGACTCATTTGAGATTGAACCTGAAGAGGAGACAACAAACTTGTGCTTAATGGTTGATGATTTTGAACATTCTGATCAAGAAGCGGTATGCCAACCAACCTATGACCAATTTCTTGAAATATGTGAGAAAATCCATACATCATATAAAAAAATTAAGAAAACTCACGCTAGTTTGAAAATTGAATTTTTGAATTTATAAAAAAAGCATAAAATTTTGAGAAAAGATCACTTTCAAATTGATAGCAATCACATGTCTCTACTTGATGAATTTTATGATTTAAATAAAAAGCATTATGAATTAATAATTGAGCATGATTCTTTGAAAGCTTCATACACCTCGCTTGAATCTGATTTTAAAGCTTCTACTAAAGAATATGAGCATAAAAAGCACTGTTTGAAAATTGATTTAGAAAATTCTCACTTGAGGTTTAAAACTGAGTTGGATGCATGTAAGAAAAATTGGATGACACCAACATTTGATCCAAAGCCAATAACTAGGAAGAGGCATTATAACCCAAACCGATTAAGAAATCCTTTTCCTAGAGTGAGATATTTTTCATGTGGCATGTTAGGACACATAGCACATACTTGCACCATTCACCGTAGTACAGATTGGGTATGGAGACCCAAATTGCATAATTCACTGCATAACACTCATGCATCACATTCTTCTTTTCATAAGAAGAAACTCAAACCAGTTTGAGTTCCTAAATCTGACATTTGATGATTTTGCAGGTGTGCTCTCACCAAAGATCTCGTGAGAGCATATGGTACTTAGGACTGCAGAGGCTCATGACTCTTAATTGCTTATTTCTGCTGCTTAATTAAACCTGAGTTACATGATTTTTTGATCAATTCTTTACTTTTTATTTAATTTGTTTCTTTCTCTACTTTTTTTAATTTTTTAATTTTGTTGTTTTTAGCATGTTTCTTTTTGGATCATCGATGAATTGATATTTTCTCCTTTTTTTTATTTTTTTGGAGATTTATAGTTAATGTTTTAACATCTCTAAATCTGTTAAAGTGAGAAACATCATTGATGGTTTCCGTCCCTCTAACCTCTTTTAATGGTATAGTTTTTTTTTCTAAACAAAAGTCTATTTCAAATTAACAACTGGTTTTTGAAATTAAGATCTTTTCTACCTTGCTATAGTCATCTACCTTATATTAATAATATTCAAAGCTTTTATATATCTTTCAAGTTAATTGAAATCTTGCCATTACATTTATCATATAATTTCTAAAGTCTGCTTTGTGGTCTATTCTTCCTTATATTAGAGAGTGAGTTTCTATTCTCTAATATATGGAAGATCTACTCACAACTTAATATATTTTAAGAGTTGTTGTAAAAGGGATCTAGCTTATAAGAACAAAAAATAGAAATGTCAATGATGCTAAAAATAAAAAGATGCGCAATGACGCCAAATTGAAAAAATATATACACAAAAGTGTTTCAAAAATCAAAAGATGCGCAAAGAGCATCATTCAAATTGACAACAGACATAAAATGAGCCCACAAAAGACAAGCTTACCCCTCTTTCAAACTTTTAAAATTTTAAAAGAAATCATGGGTTACTCTATATTTTCAAAGGCTTGATTTCAAATTCCATAGTTGAGACAAATTGCTTTGGTATATTATTCTATAAGATATTTTCTTTGGAGCAAGTTTTGAACGGATCTTTTTTTTTTTCAATTAGTTTATTCTGAGTTAGGGCTTTTGTTTTCTAAAGACGATTTTGCCCTAAAAGAAGTCCGAGCTAGAGTTAACAATATAGGATATTCTACCATTTTCAGATTTCAACGTTGTTAACTCATTGATCTTACAAATCTTTAAAATTTAATTATTTGGAGCATTTATCATATACATGTCTTGCTAAATAAAAAAAAACTTGTTTATTTGCTAGTTTTTATGCCTTTTTTATTATTTAGCATTATTGTTCTTAGTTGATTTTATTTTTTTTGGGAATTCTCTAATCCTCCATCCTTCCTTTGAGTTCAAAATTTTTGTCACATCATCCTGGCCGATACCTTTATCGTCCTGGACGATATGTTCTTTTTCCATCAAAAACTCCATCTGCTGAATGTTTTGATTTTTCTGCTCTCATCATCCTGGACAATCCTTTATCGTCCTGGACGATATGATCGTCCTCTTTTACAATCATCTTGATCGTCCTTGCCGATAACTTTTTCATCCTAGATGATGCATTTATTGGTTATCATCCTATCTGATGCTCCTGTTCGTCTTGGACGATACACGTGTCAGCACCTTTAAAATCTATAATTTTGCCGGGGATAATTCATTTTTGGACAATCGTCCTAGACGATCCACTGTTCGTCCTGACCGATACACGTGGCGCATGATTTAAAACATTTTAAATTGGATCGGTACGATCCATTATTGAGCATCATCCTGGACGATCCACCTAATCGGCCTGGATGATTTGCTTTTTCAATGGTCGTATGTCCTGACTCCTCGGTATGATTGCTTGTGTCTAATCTTCCCGGACGATCGGACTGCCTTTTTGACCAATTGGACTGTTTACAATAATTGCACCGGATCATCCTGGATGATCCTGTGATCGGCCTAGACGAACTTGCCGATTCTTTAAATAGAGCCCAAATTCTGCCATTTTTTCTTCACACCTCTTGGGCTTTCTACTTGCTGTTGCTTAATGTTTCCTTGCTTTTTTTCTTCTAAATGGCTGGTGGAAAGCGTGCTCGTTAGACGTCTGGCAGCTCCTTGAGGGGCACGCTGGACCCTTATTTTTGGGAGGCAAACGATCAGGCTACTTACCATCGTTACAAAGAGTACAACATTACTCTCTCCCGAACAATCAATCCAGCCTATCTCTCATATCCGGTACTGGATCTTTTCACTTACACTTCTCTTTTCTTTATTCTCACCCTCGCAGTCCCCTTTAGTTGTGAACTTCTTTTTGAATTTTACGCAAACCTCTGCATAAAGTCCTTCTACACTGTTCTCACCTCTTATGTGAATCGACGTCCTATTGAGATCACATATCAGGATTGTGCTGAAATATTGCAGCTGTCCACCACTAGGGATAAGATGCATACCCTTGTCTCTGATCCTAACTTTGACTGGTCCACTACAAGTCACTTTCTTCGCTACACCAACGTACAGTTTCATATTGGAGAGACTAGCTCTTTACTCAAAGATGCTAGGACAATCCAGCATGTCCTTTGCACTTCTGTTATTCCAAAAGCTGGGGACCGAGTTCACATCACTCTACTACTTTCACTTACTACCTTTTATGTTCTGGCACATAGAGAGTTCAATGCTACTGACATGTTTTTTCGCTACATTGAGCATTTAACTACAATCCACGATCCAGGTCATAAGAGAAAACCCAATCTTTCTCTAGGACACCTCATTGCCTATGTTCTAGAATCTAAATACCAGCTTCAATATCCTGTTCCTCCTGACCTTCAGCCACCCGTCTACTCAAATAGTTCCTTCAATGCCCTTTACAGTACTCGTCTCCACCCAGGGGATGGGGAAGCTCAGGGAGGAGGCTCCCGCTCCCGCTCCTGTTCCTGAACATGTTCCTCTCTGCCAGCACTCTCAGCTGGATCAGTTGGTGGAGAGATTTGATCAGTGGGAGACCCGTTTCGATGCCTATGTTGCACACCAGAAGCAGCAGCACGAACAGGACATGGCATGGTTTGGGGCACAGTTTGCTACGCTCTCTAGTTACTTTCAGCAACCACCACCACCACCACCTTCGTCTGATGATCAGGGTCCTTCATTTTTCTAGTTTTAGTTTATGTTTTTTGTAGTTTATTTTTCTTATGTTTTGTTTTAGTTTCTATTATGTTTTTTTATTTATGTTTTATTTTGTTTCCCTCCTTTTTGTGATGTCAAAAGGGGAGTAGATTGATGTATCTTGTACTTTGAATTCTGGAACTTAGTGAACTGTTTTTTCATCACACTATTTTTACTGAACTACCATAACTGCTTAGAATTCTTTATTTGTGTTTGTCAACATAAAAAAGGAGGAGATTGTTGCGAATATGAAATTATGGATTAGACTTTTGATGATAGAAAACATTCATGTTTTTCTACGGTTGCCTTGCCTATTAAATTTTCAGGACCACAGATCGAATGTAACTCAAGCCAGCTAAAGATCGGGTAGATTTAGGGTGAGTCAAGTTTGTAATTTTTCTTTTCTTGAGTCAATTGTAAAAGTGGTTCATGATGCTAAGTAACCTTACACACACACACTTGAGGGGTTTTTTTGAGTTTTTTTTTGTTTTAAGTACATTAGCCTAGACGATGTTCATATCGGCTAGGACGATCCAACTAAAAATAAAAACCCTAATTAGGGCATCCTGGTTAAGCAGTCGTCATTAAGTAAATCATCCTGGATGATCCTTGTATCGGCTAGGACGATATGCTCAAATAAAAAATAATCAGCCGCCATGGTCAATTTAGGTATTCTTTATTTTAAAATATCAGCCCGGATGATCTCCATATCGGCCTGGACAATACAGCACAATTATGCCTAAATTAATCTAACAATTATGGAAAGTAATTAAGGTTGATCGATATGATTACATCGGCCGGGCCGATAGCAGAATCGGCCGGGATGATGTCCTGGACGATTAACATCGGCCAACATCTATTCCGGGCGATGTTCAGAATGATTGTACTCGAATTTGAACTAATTGGCCAGGATGATATTGTATCGGCATGGACGATGTAACCAATTTTTTTCTAATCATCCCAAATCGTCCCGGCTGATTGAGCTTATTTTGTACTTATCGGCCAGGATGATATTCCTATCGTCCTGGGCGCTAAAGTCGGTTCTTGAAATTCTATTTAAAGGACCCGAATTTTCTTATGCAACAAGATCTTTTGCTGCTGTCTTGACCTGAGAGAGCCTAGAGGAGAGAAAGAGAGGGAGAGAGAGAAAGGAATTTTTGAGGGGGAGCTTGTGAGGGGGATTCACAATGGTTGCTCCAAGCATTGTTCCACTTCTTCTTCCACTAGAGTCTCTTGTCATTGGAATGGTTGGGAGAGGTAAGCTTCAACAATCGATCAAGGTTCTCTTCCTGCTTCAGGAGGAAGTAAAAGGAGTCAGAGTTCTCTGCCCGCTTCAGGAGGAAGCAAAAGAAGTCAGTTCTCTGCCGCACCGGGGTTGGTAAAAAGGATTCTGTTGTAAAGGCTTCTCCGCCTAGCTGTGGGAGCTAAAGGAGAGACACTTAGTTAGTGCAATACTCAGAGAGTGCCTACGAGGAGTAGATGTAGGTCAAGGATTGACCAAACCACTATAAATCCGGTGTGATCTTTCTTTGTTTTACTTCCGTATTTATTTATTTTTGGCACTATGATTTTTGTGGTGATTTTGGTTTTAATTTTATGCTTTACCAAAAGAAAATTTTTTAAAATACCAATTAAACCCCCTCTTGGTTAGCTTCGGACTAATTCTTAAGGGCTTAACATCCCTAACAAACTTTTAAATACTCGACTTGACTCAACTCGTTTACACTCCTATGATCAGTCTTAGCATTAATACTAATATACCTCTCTAAACCCCTCATCAAACTAAATATTCATAGCCTTTTTTAATAATTAATCTCACCAAAAGACTACCCACTACCACCTAGGTTGTAAATATTTGACATGACTTAAAAACACGACTCGAACCCAACCGATAAAATTTTGGTTTTGGTCAACCAATTTGTCAAACGGGATGGGTTTATGTTCAAGAAACTGACCCGTTTCAAAACTCAGATCGGGTTTGGGTTGATCAAAAACCCAAAAATGACTTGTGACCTGTTATGAACAGTAAACGACCCATTTCAAAATCCAAAATTCCGTCGTTGCCCCGCTATTGAGAATTGAGATTCACGATTCTATCCAAATCCCCCAGTTGCGAACTTATATAGTCGTTCGCAGTTCCGTAGTCACCCGACGCTACTGTAGTCCCAAACTCACGCAGTCCTGCTGCCGGCGATTGGTCCGAAGTCCAAATGACCAAACCCTAGCCTCTCTCTCTCTCCCGTCGCCTGAAGCCAATGCCACAACTTCACCCTCTCCCTGCGACTGACTCCACCGAATCTGCTTCTTCATGCGCCCAATACCGCTGTCTCTCCCTCTCTCGACGCCTGTAGCCGTTGCCAATGTTGACTCGGGTTGGCGGGTCGTGTCAGGTTGACCTGGGTCCAAAAAGTAACCTTTTTGCAAAAACAGGTTGAGTTCGGGTCGGGTCAGTTCTAGGTTGGATCCAAACCCAACGAATGACCCAATTTTTATAGCCCTACTACCATCAATAACTATAGAAGACATAAGGGTGTTATTGAAACATCTATCTTACCTACTCGGCCTATTAGCTAATTAGGCATATTCATCTAGAGCTTTTAATATGTAAACTTATCAAGCCATATCTTATTATAGAATCTGAAGCCCTTAAAGACTTCACGCATGTCTGTCACATATTTAGAACATTTTAATTTGTAATATACGAATGATAAATAGCGTATTTTTATTTTATAGTAAATTTTAATGTGATTCATTTTATTTTAAATATAATATTTTTCATAAAGTTATACTTCTTTCCCCATCTAAAAATAGGAAGATAGAGGATAAGTATTTTATGATAATAAAAAGTTACAGGCTTCGTTTGGGAAATTTTTTTTGTTGCTTTATAAAATTATTTTTTAGTACAATAATTTTTAATTCAAAAATTTTTTGTACTAAAAACTGCTTCAAAAAATAGCAAAGAAGCTATTTCAAATGAAGCCATAGTCTTTTTTGTTCTCTTTCTAAATAAATTTTAATTAAATGAGCATCTTATATTCAACAGAATAAATAATAATAATAATAGTATTAATAAATTAAATTAAGTGGGATTGACCTAGCCCATTTAAAATATTTGAAACGTAATTATATATTAAAAAAATACGCGTATTAACTGACCTTTTTTAAAAAAAGAAAAATATATATAAAAAAAAAAAAACACTCCGCGGGGAGTCGGGGACCCAGGAAGCTCGTTATGCGAATTGCCCTCTTTATTTTATTGATATTGATTAATACGGTAAGTGGTAAGATATGTAATATGGGGCTTGTTGGATCTAAATAATTTTGAAAAGTTTTGAATATTACTTTTTAATTTAATAAAAGTTTATCCTTGTAAATCGAAGTTCAGATCATACTTTTTGAGTTTTTAATATTATATAGATTTTGATTCCTTCAACGAAAATTGAATGGTGGTAACCTTACCGTTAATTATAGGTAGCGTGCTGCTTAGCACTTCTAGAAGAAAGATGAACCAGCCGTACAAACCTCGCCATGATGCTGAATCCTGCCCTATCCTATATAAATTCCAAGCTTCTCGTTGAGCATTAGCCTTCACGAATCAACCCTGGTTGTTGCTCTTGTAGGCATCTTACAGATGAAGATGGAAGATTCTCTAAAGCAACTCCGAGATATGGCGAACTCGTACCTCTCGCAGTATGAGCCAATCGTGCTCATCTTTGCTACTTTACTCGCGCTTCTCGTAGCCAGAGCCCTTCACTCCTTCCTGAGCGCGATTCAGGAGAAGGGTATCAAAGCGCTGGTGATAGGGTTCATAATGAGCTCCGTGAAGTGAGTGCTTGCGTCGCTATTTCGAATTTGCTTGGTCGATTTTTGTTATTTTCGTTGATTTCTTGCGTTGGATTCTCTCGATCGGAGCAGGTTGATTCCGGGCGTCAGAGGCTACATTGAATCGGAGAAGAAGAAGGTCAGTCGTTGACCAATTTTTTTTTTCAATCTGACTTTGTATTTCATACACGGGCTTAATTGTGACCAAGGTTGATACTGATGATTATTAGTTAATAATTCTCGCTGGTTTAGAGGTTTAACTGACAGGTATAGGCCTTATATGCTTTCAATTATTGAGGACATATCTAGTTTTTGATGCAATATTGGAAAACAATAGAAGGAACTTGTGCTGTAAAATCTCTATTCTGGCACCTAAAAGTCCAAATGATAAAAGAAAAAGTAACCAGGATCATTTGGATGCTTATACAAACTATGCTTTAGAAATGAAATGTTTACATTTGAGAGGGATTTTGGAGTTTAAAATCAATTTTTATTTATGAGTACACTCAACCAAATTACGGATTTAGGAAATTTCATTATAGTCCGAAGCATCTTTTTATGCTTCAAGCAACTAAATGGGCGCCAAGCAAAAGTCCTGTATTTCTTATGTTTTGTTAACGGAACGATTTCAGTTCTGGAAATTCTGCTTGATGGCAGTGTGTATTCCGAGCAACCCTCAAAATATGAGAATGTGTTGTGAATCTGGTAAAAGTTTTGGGTCTGTTGAGGTGAAAAACTTTTTGCATTTTAATCGTGAATTATCTGTTTGATTTTGTGATACTTTACAACTGATAATTGATGTGTCGGACATAAGTTTAAGCCGTTATGAATGGTCGGCTATCAGGAGAAGGGTATCAAAGCGCTGGAGTAGTCAGAAGAGCTTATATCGTTTAAGAATTAAGAAATGTCAATGATGTTTAGTTTGAATCTTTGTTGTTATAGAACAGCTCATATGACAGATTTGTGATGCTGTTGAAATCCGTTTGTAATATTGTGGAATGTTTAAAAACATATATCATTTGCTTTGTTGAAATAATACCGAAGTTCTTCAGGCAGTGGAGAAATATCGATCTAGCAACAAATCTAACAGGGATGACTTGATAACTGCGTTGCCAAGAATTGGACTTGGGAAAGAAGTATTGGGCAAACTAGAAGAGGCAAAAAGTAAAGATGAAGATTGGAAAGGCAAATGCTCAGGGACAGTGTATGTTTTTGATGTTGAGGAAATTTTTTAAATAATAATGTCTCCTTCCTTTTACTTTTATGCATTTCACGTTATAGGATATTATTAGTAGTCTTGTTTTTCTGATGTATTTCAGCTATATTGGTGGAAATCAAAGCGAGGGCCATTTTTCTTTGACAAACGAGGCATACTCAATGTTAGTAAGATGAAATCTACATTATTATTTATATGTTGATAACCCTGAAATTTTTTTATATTTAATGTAAAATGTATTTTCCTGATTTATTGCATGCTTAAATGTTTTTTTAACAACTGCCTATTTTTATGTTATTTATGATTGTTTGATAGTTGCTTCTCTAAGTTTAAACCTTAGCTAAAGTCACTTTTTTGGTGATTAAACTATTGGTAACATAAAGGGTAGTATTTCCACTATTTGTATTTGAAGAATTGTTTAGAGGGAAATTAAATTCTATTCTACTCATTGGAATCATTATATATATATATACACACACACACACACACACACACACACACACACACACACACACACACACACACACATTATAGGAGAATAAACAAATAAAGAAAAAACATTTATTAGATCCCACGGATCTTCAACTGCAGCCCTCAGATTGCTTCCCATGAATCTCCAACTGCAGCCCTTAGATTGTTGCCCACGGATCTCAAATTGTAGCCCTCAGATTGTTGCCCACGAATCTCAGATTGCTGCCCATAGATTGCTAATCTGTCCTCCCCTTAGTTGCGCGATTCAACACTCCCCGTCAAGTTGGGTTGTACAGGTTGTGCAATCCTAACTTGCAAATAAACTTATTAAGTAGATAATCCGGTAGTGCCTTTGTTAGAACATTGGCAAGTTGTTCATGAGTTGGGCTATATACTACTTCAATTTCTGAGTTCTCTATTTTCTTAGATATAAAGTGTCTGTCAATAGTAACATGTTTTGTTCTGTCGTGTTGTACTGTTATTGTATATGTTATTCATCATTTTGTTTTTTTTTCATTTCTTATTTCTTAAGTATAGAAATTATAAAATCATTAAAAGGAACAATTGAGTGTAGTAGAATTGAGAATTTAATGATGGATATGTGGTTGGGCTGTGAAGGTTAAAGTGATAGAGAACTAGTAGATTAGTTTGAGGGTTAGCTTCTATTAAGACTGTGCACTATAAGATAGTTGAATAAGTGGAATAATCAGGAGAGTGGGGTACATCCATTTAGGGAAAGATAGTAAAAAAATATGGAGATTGTGTGCAAAAAAATATGGAGATTGTGTGTTACAAAAGAGTAACGAAAACAATAATTAACACTCAACTGCCTGAGAGTTAGAATTAATGTGAAAGAATTAAGGACTACACCAAAGGCAACATTGTTAGGAATATTTCATAAGTTCTAGCTAAACTAAAGGTAAGGCCAATTGCAAATCTAAATAGGAATTTGTATGTTTATGGTTTTATAAAAATTGATCCTGAAAGTTGGCATATGATTGATGAAAAATAATACCCATCAACTATGCTTTTTGGTATGATCATGTAAATATTAAATATTATTTTCTTTCCTTTTCTTCTTTAAAACAACTTGTTTGAAATGAAAAAGGGGTGGGTTGCGTTAAGTAGTCGACAGTCAGCATAAAACTTGTCGAATAATCATGACATGAATTTTTTAATATATTGTGTTAATGCTAGAATGTTCCTTGGAAGCGATACGTTATATGATCTAAATATAACAAGTGAGCAATGGTCGCTACACCGTGGCCTGGGTGCAGTGTTAAGTAGGCAAGGGTTTTCACATCATAGACAAATGTGTGTAAAAAGCTAGTCCATGAAACTAAAATTATTATAGGAACTTGGAATATAGGTTCCCTTAAAAAAAAATTAATGAAATTAATAAATATAATGATATATATGAATATAAATATTCTTTGCATTCAGGAAATTAAATGCGATGGAGAGAAGGCTAAGAAGATTGATAGTTTATGATTTAAACTATGGTATCCGGGCATGAGTCGTATTAGAAATGATGTAAGTGTTATTATAAATAAGACTTTGAAGGATAATGTTATAAAAATTAATAGAATTGGAGATAGAATTATAATTGTAAAGATTATTATCGATGCTAAGATTATTAATATAATAAGCGCTTATGCTCGTTAAGTAGGTTTGGATATATGTTAAAAATTAAAATTTTAGAATAACTTAAAAAATTAATTCAAAAGAATTTCTTGAAGAAAAGAGTTTTTATTGGAGGAGATTTAAGTGAACATATTGATAGAGAGGTAGATTATTTTAAAAGTATTCATGGTGATTATGATTTTGGAGTGACTATTGAAGGTGGTAGGATTATATTAGATTTTTCTTTAACTTATGCTTATGTAATTGCTAATACATTATTTAAAAAAAGAGATGAGCATCTCATCATTTATAAGAATGGATATTGTAAAACTCAGATTGATTATTTTCTTATAAAAAATATAGATTATTTTTTAAGAGTAAGATTAGATTGGGGCATTTAAATAATATTAACAAAAATATTTTTGAGAGTAAGATTCTAAATTTTTAGATTTTATTTGTGTACATTAGGAAGCAAATATTTTGTGGGACAAAATAACTAGTGATATTAGGAATGGAATCAAAATGTGCAAGAAAAGATAAAAAATAAGAAGATTTGTTATAAAAATTGATATAATGGTAAAATTTTTTACAATCGGGAAATATACAAATCGGCCTATAAATAGTCTAAGAAAGCGATTTGCAATGTAAAGATTTAAGCTTTTAAAGATTTATATAATAGATTAGATACTAAGGAGGGCGAAATATATATGTATAAGTTAGCTAAACAAAGAGATAGGTAGAAAGGATTTAGTTCTAGTGAAGTGTATTAAGGATGAAGATAAAAAAACTCTTTTATTAGAAGAGGATATTCAACAATGGTGGATGAGATATTTTGCTAAACTTTTCAATAAAGATTATGAGAATGCAATTGACTTTAGTGACCTTAGCACCCTAAATGAAAATAAAGATTTTTATTTTTATTGGCATATTAATAAAACCAAAGTTAAAGAGGCTTTAAAGAAAATGAAGTGTGGAAATGCTTATGAATGAGGGAATTTCTTGGTTTACTAAACTTTTAATATTATTTTTAAGACAAAAAAGATGCCAGATGAGTGAAAAATGAGTGTGTTGATTCCTATTTTTAAGAATAAAGGTGATGCACAAGATTGTGTGAATTATAGAGGATTAAGTTATTGTATTATATTTTAAAACTACAGGAGAGAGTTATGGAGTATAGGTTGCGACGTAACACTAATGTTTCTCAAAATCAATTTAGATTCATGCCAAGTAGGTATACTATGGAAGTTATACATTTATTGAGAGGTTTGATAGAGAAGTATAGAGAGAATAAGGAGGATCTATATGTGATTTTTATTGATTTAGAGAAAGCATATGATAAAGTTCCAAAAGAAGTGTTGATGTGAAACAATGAAGGAATTGCGTGCGGAAATTAAAATGAAGATTAATTAGAGCGTTACCAATACAAATTTATCATCAATAAAAGGAAGGATTAAAAGTATTCTAGGTAATAAACTTGCTTAGGCGAAGAGTTGCTTTGAGATAACCAAACAATTCATAATATTATAAAAGAAATACTTAAATGCTCATAACAAAAATCCCACAATTAATAATGAGAAAGTTCACCTTGAGTACCTTCTCACTCGTTCACTCTTTGGCTTTAGCGGAGAAGAAAGAACCACACGAAGATGGAGAGCACCACTACGGAAAAGGAGACGAAGGACTTCGTTACCGGAGAGGTAGCCGCCGGTGGAAGTGGTGGTGGGTGGCGCCCGGTGATCGTCCAAACGTAGTCTTGAAACTGTCGGTCAATGGCGCGCACAAGTGATGGAAGAATTCGCTCCAAGTATTCGCCAACTGTGTCTTCGTGCTCAAACCTCGCGTCAAAGAACGGGGATTGGAGGATGTTGAGGCTACCGTCGGCGTTGAACACAAGCCCCCCACTCAAATTCAAGATCCGCCACTTCAACATTGAGGAGGTGGAGAAAGAAGAAAAGGAGGAAGAGTTGGCCTGTGAGCTAGGGAGAGGCAAGGAAAAATCGAATTTGAATTCAGATTTTCTAGTCTTTGGAGGAGAATCTATTTTATCATTAAAACTTTCCCTAATTAAATTAAGAGGGGCCGTACTTAGGGAATTAAGAAGAATAGTAGGACGCCTAGTGGCAGGAGAGGAAAAATGGCTAGGTGGGAGGGGCCGCCAACAAGATAAAGAAGAGGAATTTGCTTAATTAGTAGCCCCATGAAATTAATTAAAATTATGATTTACTTACAGATTTTAATCAAATTAAAGGGAGATTATGAGATTTAAATTCAAATTTGAGAGATTGCAATTTAAATCATTTTTCCTAAATGGTAGGAGGTGACCTTGGGAAAGAAATAATGGGAGAATAAGGCAAAATTGTCAAGAGTGTTGAGAGGGAGGGCCGCGGCGATCCCTCACCAGGAAAGAGGGTGGGTGAAGGGGTGTGTGTGCGGCCTGCTGGTTTGCCGTGTTTCTTGCGGCGGGCACATGCAGCTTCTTCATATTGGGTTTTGTGCTTTAAAGGAGGGCGGTGTGTCTTTCTGATTGTTCGTCTTGACGGTTGACACGTTATTACATGTGGACGTTGGTGTTGGAAAATTTCGGGATTGGCTGTAGGGGAAGCGGAAAATCGGGCCAAGGCAAGGGGAAGGGGCGGGTGTGTGGAGGAAGAGGTGGGGAAAGAAGATAACAGTGGAATACAAGTAAAACCAGGAGCTCGCCGGGGCGGGCTGTTGGGTATTTCGGGTGGAGCCTCTCCTAGGTCTCATCTCTTTCTCTCAAGCTCTCAAGCAAGAAGACAAAAGAAAATCTCAGTAATTTTTATTAATCAAACGTTAAGCTCATACAATAGGAGGAGACCTCTTTATAAAGGCCTCAAAACATGAAAATAAAATGACTCACATGCCCACCGGTCTACAACAAACACTAAGCCTTCATAAGGGCAAAATAGTAACTAATGCTTGAAATAAAAGATACATATAAAATAACATAGAAAAATAACATAAGATGACATGGCAACATCAGAAATATAAGCTTCCAATCGTAGCCGTTGATCTACGATTCCTTCGCCGGTAAACCTTCCTAAAATGTCTTTTGATGACCTCATCAAGTGTTATGGAGAGTTCTACATAAAAAAAGTGCTTAATAATATTTATATTCAAGTCATTAAAGATATGTATGTAGGAGTTGTTACTTGTGTTCAAACACAAGGTGGTTTAACCAAGTATTTTCCTATTTCAGTTGGATTACCGTAATGATCAGCTTTAAGCCCATATCTTTTTTCTTTAGTCATGGATATTCTCACTAGATAATTGCAAGAGGTTGTACCCTGGTGTATGATTTTTGCTGATGATATTCTTCCATGGTTTAAAATTGCTCAATAAGAGGCGCGCCTCAGCGCAATTTCGTCCATTTAAGCCTCAAAGTCTATGCAATGAGTTCAAGATTTGAGGCGTACGCCTCAAGTTTACTGAGGCGCGAGGCACGCCTCGCATCATGGTTCAGAGGCGTCCGCCTCTAAAAATTATGCTCGGTACTAAGCAGCACATGCTCGGCACTGAGCAGCACATGCTCGGCACTGAGCAGCACATGCTCAGTACCACTAGGTAAATGCTCGGTACCGAGCCAGTACCACTTGACAGTACCTGCTCGGTACTGGACAGTACATGCTCGGTACTGAGCAGTACATGCTCGGTACTGAGCAGTACATGATCGGTACCACTAGGTACATGCTCGGTACCTAGCCAGTACACCGCTCAAAATAACTCGTACAATAAAATTTTATTCCGGTACCGCTCAAAATAACTCATATATGTTAATGAAAAGAATATTGTGATTTGGGAAAGATGGAGTTTGAGTTGAACTATATTTCATATTGTTTTATTATTGGGATATTTTGATTTCACTTAATATCTTGTGCATTTTTATGTTTTATATATTATTTACTCATTACTATATACAAAATTTATCATTTTCTATTTATGCAATTTTTTGATTTTGAGGCTTACGCCTCAAACCGCCTTGAGACTTACGCCTCGCCTCACGAACGAAAAACGCCTCAATACCCGAATACGCAATTTTAAACATTGTATTCTTCTTGTTGATAAGACTAGAGAGGGAGTTGAAGATAAACTAGAATTATGGAGGTCAACCTTAGAGTCTAAAGGCTTTTGTTTGAGAGATCTAAAATTGAATATATGGAGTGTAATTTTAGTAATAATAGATCTAGTGGGAGACTGTGATTATAGACGATCAAGTCATTAATAAGAGCACACGTTTTAGATATATTGGGTATATTGTTCAGAGTCATGGTGAAATAGATGGGGATATTATTAGTAGAATTCAAGTTAGATGGTTGAAGTGGAGGAATACATCGGGCTTGTTGTGTGATAGAAAAGTCTCTCTCAAACTTAAGGAAAAATTCTATTAAATTGTAGTGAGATCTGCAATGCTTTATGGTGCAGAATGTTAGAAATAAAAGAGAAGCATAATATTAAGTTAAGTGCTGCAGAGATGAGGATCCTCAAGTGAATGAGTGGCTTTACTCTTAAAGAAAGAATACGAAATGAGCATGTACGTGAAAAGGTTGGAGTAGCTTCAGTAGAAGAAAAGATTAGAGAGAATCGCCTTTGATGGTTTGGTCACATAAAACGGCGGCCTTCTGATGACCTGGTTAGAAAAGTAGATGTATTAGATTTGACTTATTTTAAGAAAGGTAGAGGTATAACTAAAAAGACTTGGTTAGAAAATGTTAGAAATGTCCTTTCTTTATTAGATTTAGATGAGAATTTGACTTTTAACAGGACACAATAGAGAAAAAAGATTCATGTAGTTGATCCCACATAGTGGGATAAAGGCTTGTTGTTGTTGTTACAACTTGTGTTAGAGAGCGGGTCTAGAGAAATCATTAGATGTCTCTATCTTATGATTTCAAGTTATGAAAATAACTTTTCTATAAGATAGGGTGTAAAGATTGATACACCCTTTCCCAAGTCATTTATTGGTTGGAATTTTAAGGATTGAATACACCCTCTTTTATACTTTATTTGGAATAGAAGGATGGATGATATCATATCCTTCAAAAAATATTCAAGCAATAGCATAATGAAGAAATGCTTTTCATATCATGCTTTATATTGTGGTGTGCATTCTTTTGAATAGAAAAAGATATATGAGCATGTGCTTGTATGAAAAGATATTTATGGTTGTGTATGCAGCAATGACCATCCAATATCAGCATAGCCATTATAGTGGAAGTATCCTTTTTTATTTTTTTTTCAGTATAAGATGCAAAACCTGTTGGGTAAAGAATTTCACTAAGAAGAATAATATTATTGAGTTTGCCAGAGTTTTCGATGAAGGCTATTTTATAAAACAAAACAGCTGTCCTAACATATATTTTAAGTAATTGTGGAGGTCTACTTAGTGTCTACATGTTTTTGTTTAAGTTTAAGTGGATTTAAAAATGAATACATTGAGTGTAATTTTAGTAATAATAGATCTAGTGGTTGGATTGTGATGTTGGGTAATTAAGTTATCAAAAAGGAGTGCTTGTTTTAGATATCTCTTGCCTATTATTGTTCAAAGCGACGCTGAAATAGATGGGGATGTTATTAGTAGATATCATGTTGGATGATTGAAGTTGAGGAATGCATCTAGCTTGTTGTGTGATAAAAGAGTGCCCCCAAACTTAAGGGAAAGTTTTATAAGATGGTGGTGAGGCTTGCAATGCTTTATGGCATAGAATGTTGGCCATTAAAAATAAACATATAATTAAGTTAATTGTTTCATAGATAAGGATGCTTAGGTGGTTGAGTGACTTTACACTTATGACAGAATGCGAAACATGTATATATGTGAAAAGGTTGGAGCAACTTTTGTTGTAGACAGATTAGAGAGAGTCATCTTAAATGGTTTGGTCACATAAAAAGTTTGTCTTTTAATGACCCTGTTAGGAGAGTAGATGTATTAGATCCAGTCTATGTTAAAAAAGGTAGAGGTAGATCTAAAGAGACTTAGTTATATAGTATTAAAAATGACCTTTTTTTTAATTTGATTTAAATAAGAATTTGTTTCTTAATAGGACACAATGTAGAAAAATGATCATGTAGCAGACCCCACATAATGGGATAAAGACTTATTTTTCTTTTTATTGTTGTTGTTGTGTAGCTAAAACTTTTAAATGCATAAACTACTAGCCAAACATGCACGAAATAGTAATGTGAATAGTACGGGTTTGTTTTGCATTCTATAACTAACTGCTATCCCCTTTTTTATCAAAACAAATGATCTAGATTTTATGGCCTTTAAATTGAGATCAAACACCTTAATCTTTTTTATCATAATTGATAAGTTGGAATTTTGTAGGAATTGGTAAAGAATGTCTATGTTCGGTCATCAAGCTACTGGACAGCTTGATGATTATGATTTTCTTGGGTTATTGAACTTGTGTATCTATTTGAAGGAGGGACTTGCCATCATGTTCACTGATCCAATATTACTGCACATTAGAGATTATAGTATTAAATACCCGTTTCAGGTTTTCGCACACCAATCCATTGCATCAGGATGTATTTCGAAGTATAGCGAAGTTTGAAGCTGAAATTGTAGCTATGACTGCTGCATTCCTTGGAAGTAAAGAAAAAGAATCAGGAGGGCAAATTTGTGGAAACATGACATCTGGTGGAACTGAAAGTATACTTTTAGCTGTTAAATCATCAAGAGATTTTATGAAAGCTAAAAAGGGAGTTACGAAACCAGAAATGTGAGTAAAGTGCTTTCAAGTTCCTTTTTGTTCCACATGTATGATTGCTAGTTCATTTTTTTCTCTTGATGCAACTTCAGGATAATTGCAGAATCTGCACATTCGGCATATGATAAGGCTGCACAATACTTTAACATTAAGGTGCGACGTGTTCCTGTGAATAAAGAATTTGTTGCAGATGTTAAAGCCATCAGGCGATGCATTAATAGGAACACCATTTTGGTAAGTGCTAAATAGTCTTTGTTCCACGAACATGATTGTCAGAAAAATACAAGCTTACAAATTGTTGTGTTATGTATTGTTGTTTATAGCACTTTAATAGTTGCTTCACCTGAATTTTCCTTCTAGGAAGGTACAATTCTAGCTTTTGATGGTATTTGTCCTTACTTGTCTTTATGTTTTAAAATTTTAGTGTCATCAAAATTCCTTCTTGTTTTGTGTAATTACTTGAAGCCAGTTTGAAAAGTGCTCATATGTCATTTTAAAATAGGAGTGCTGCAACTTGAATTGGTCTGTTTAGGCTTTGAGTCACCCTTCAGTTAAAACCCGATCAACCTTATCAAAGGATGTCATTCCTCCAATCTGATCAAGTTCCTTCAACTAAAATAATGGATGAATTAGTTAGATAACTGTTTCTGGTTAGGTCAGGTTATGTTGGTAACATCTTTGTAAGCACTTGTCCTCCTTGAGATTTGGCCGTGAATACATTTTCCGATGTGGGTATAACTCTTTATGTCACAATTCCTAGTTACAGTTCATTTATTATCGAACCCAACCTTCAGAACAGTTTGAAGTTGTCTATATGTTAATTGAGTAGCAAATCATGTTTATTTAGTACAAGAAACTGTGCCAATGTTAACTTCGCTTTGCAGTTAATTTAAACTTTATTTATGTAAGTGTAGTTATCAAAATAAGTAAAACTAGGTTTAGCATATATTCTTACTCACCCAGTTTTACTTGCTGAAAGGATATTTAATTAAACATTTATTTCCTTGCTATGCAGATTGTTGGGTCTGCACCAGGTTTCCCACACGGTGTCATTGATCCTATTGAAGTATGCCATGCTTTTCCTCCCTCTTTCAAATTCTCAGCTTATCTTGAATTTAGCTACTTCATAAATATCTTTAAAAATTTATTTTCTCATTATTCTTATTTATGTGTCTGTGAACTCACTTCAAAAATAGGAGCTTGGGGAATTGGCATCTTGCTATGATGTTTGCTTACACGTTGATCTTTGCCTTGGTGGATTTGTATTGCCATTTGCTAGAAAGCTTGGGTATGTTTTGCGGAATTTGTTTTCCTTTTTAGTTGTCTCTATGAAACCAGAACTTGCTCCTAGTTTTATTCTGTTAAAATTGAAAATATATATTATTTTGATAATATTATATTTCAGTTCAGTAAAAAAATTACTATGGATGATAATATTGTAATTGTTGGTAATTATTAAATATGTTGAAGGGCTTCATTCAGAAAATCACAGGGTAATAGGAAGTAAATGTTGCCGATTTAGCAATTTGAAATGCTCCAGCATCTTTTTCTGTGATTTAGATGTGTTGAACATCACGTTCTTATTTGGTTTTATTATTGCACACATTATCCCTGGTAGTATCTATTTCATTTCTAGAAATTGTTAGTGTTAGGTGTAACTTTGTGTGTGAAATAAGCCTGTCTTTATTCTTTTGTCGAGTTTAACGTTGCTCTATTGTGATGCTTTAATAAAATTAGGTAAACTGTACATAAATCAACTAGTATCTTACTGCCACATCTAGATTCTATGAAAATTAAGAGGATTTACTCTTCAGCGCTCATTTGTTGAAGGATTTTAAAGGAAAAAGGATAATTTTGAAAATTACATTTAATAAATAATTTACTTAAAAATGACTAAAATACTCCTTGATTTAATATCATTAACTCCAAAATTTGATGTTAGGATAAAAAAATCTCCTTTTTTAAGAGTTGAAAGACCAAATTGGTCCCTCAAAAGAGTTGGAGACTATTTTGATCCCTCACTAAGAGTTGAGGCACTATTTTTTTCTTGTTCTCATATAAAAAAGAATTTGACATCATGCAGAATTCCATCTGATTGAATGGAGTGAGAATTTTTAAAGTTGACCTTAACAAGGTGATGATGACTGTAGGTTTACATTTTGAATTATTGGTACCGACTCTTCTTATTACCCAGCTTGTCAATCTAATTTCTCTAGTTACGTTTCATGGGACAGCGCTTTAGTTTGGTTCTTTATACTGATTAGTAGAGCTGATTGAAATCTGTTTTATGATTTGTTGTGAATTACATTTTGGGGTTATATTCAGGAGCTTAAGTTTGCCATTCTAGAAAACAAAATATCGCAGAAGCTTAAATAATCACATTGATTGCTGGTTAAATTACATGATACTAAGCATAACATTAACTTATTTTAGAGATGTAATCTTTATTTAAGAGACTGATAGGAAGTAGATGCAATTTCAGTAAAATCAAAGAATGGCTCAAAAAATTTAGGAATAACATGCCAAATTCTTTTTATTGCAAGGTATATGAAAGAAAACAACAAGATACAATTGGATCTTCAATTGGAGAGGAAGATCCGCTCTCCCAAATCCCTAGCTGGCGGCTAGAGACCTCACAACCTATGAAATTCTAATTTCAGCAAATTCTAAACATAGTTATGAAATCATCCAATTGTTATCTTTAAATAAGCTACCATAATTCCCTCTCAAATTAGCCCCATTTTCCTAAATAATTTCCTCTCAAATTTGAATTCACATTAGATTTATTTTTCTAATTAATTCTCTCTCAATTTTAATTAAAACTTTCCTAAATAATCCCCTTACTTCCTCCTCTTCCCTTAATAATTCTCTCTTAGATTTTGAATTCAAATTAGTTCTCTTGCCATAAATAATTCCTTCCTATTTGTAATTAAAACATTCCTAAACAATTCCCCTTTGATTAAGAACCTTCCTAAATACCTCTCTCTTAATTTGGAAATTTCCTAATTCTCTATCAATCAAATTGGCTGGTCCATCAGAGACATAATCCTTTATTTAACACACCCTAGCATATTGTTCTTGGCTAAAGAGCAATGTTAGCGGGTCAACCCCCTTCCCTACACCCTAGAAAAGAAACACAAAAGTTGAATGTCAAAAAATGTTCCTTTGGTCTTCATTACAATTTTGTTAATTTTGGTTTGATTAGCATCTGTTACGTATGCTAGGAGTAAGATGCATGATTGTGAATCCTAGATATGCCATGACTTGATATGGAAAATAACAGATTGGTTGTAAAAATTCTTGTGTCTGTGAAATTCCGATCTGAAAGCAAATTGATTTTGCTGTTACCTCGAGACTGTAACTTGATGGAGACTCTGTAATAAAAACTTGATTTTCTGCTGGACTAACCTGGTTTGTGCTGTTGCACTCTACCTTTCTTACTTTTTTGGCTATGCTCTATCCTGGTTATTGTTATCCTTTCCATGTTAGTGGAGGTCTACAATAGTTCACTTTATCTTTGTTTGAAATTAGTACGATCAGCAGTTAGCTCAGCAAAACCATGACTTGTTCATTCGTTAATATGTCTCAACTCCTATTAAAAGTATCTTGGTGAGCAATTTTATGAAGAAGATCATTACTGTAATGCTTACATTTCATTCATTGACAAGAACGCATAACTTGGAGCGCTGTATATTTTTGTATTGCTAGTTATTGAAAGGATAACTTATATTTACTATTATTTTCCATTGCTAGCTTAAAAATACATAATCAAAAACATTGAGTGGAATAACACAATTAATGGCCATAGAATTACTCATGTTGGGAAGAATGGTTTGATTGGATGGATAGTATATATATATATATATATCTATATATATATATGTAAAAGAAAAAATGTAAGCTCAAATATTTGGAAGTAAATACATAATATTCTTCTCTTTCCTATGGGAAAAAAGTTACTTGGAAATCAATTTCTTTTATTAAGCATGCGGTGAGATTTTTCTTGGCAGTACAACGGAGAATAGATGTAGAAAGAACTGCAGGCTCTAACTGTTCGGATTTTCATGAATGGATGGATTGATTTTCGCCATCTTTCTGAAGATTTTCAGAATAGGTTCTTGACACTTAGCACCACCTTTTAACACCTTTATCATTGCTGTTTTCGTTTTAATCACCTTCCACCTTGTCTTCCATAATTTTGGCAATAATAACATTTTCCAATTCCATGTAAGGCAAATGTCTGTAGCTTTGAACGGTTCTGGAATTTTTACACTTTCCCTCAAACTGGGAATACATATTAATCGTGCCTAGCTTGAAATTAAGGTTGTTGAATTGTTTATGATTAATGGCCTTAATGAGGATATCATTCGTTTGACATATGTAGTGGTGTAAATCATTTCAATTTATTTTCTTCTTTTATGATTTATCTATCAATCTTCTTTGTGTAGCCCAATCAAGGAGATAGGATTTTTAGCAATGCTGATTATAGCTTGGTTGTCACACATCATCATTATTGATTATTTAATATGAAAATTTAAGGTCTTCTAAAAGTTTTTTTAGTCAAATACCTTCACAAATCTCTTGAACCATAACCTTGAAATCTTCTTTTGCACTACTTCAGGCAACTACCACCTATTTCTCACTGCTCCAAGTGACTAAGTTTTCCCATATAAATGTGGATTTCTGATCATTTATACATGCTACCCAATCAACGTCAATCAATATTTTATTACTCCTATTTGTTCCTTTCTTGATAAAGAACCCATTTCATGTTGACCTGACTAAATACATTGATTGGGAAGCAAATTTCAGTTTTAGTGTAGGAAGGATACATGGGTTTTCAAACCAGTCATGTGTACTTTTCTCAGTGCACCTATGGAGTATAACTTTTGGACTCAATTTAGCCTTAGCATTTAATAACTTTTTCATTGTTTTTTGTGCCTTCAACACCTTCCACATCGGATTTCAAAAATTTAGTTGACATAATACCTTATAATTTAATGTAAGATAGTTGTTCGTAACTTTGAATGGGTCTAGGATTACACATTTTTTTTATTCTAATTGAAGATTTTCTTACAATATGCTGAGGCAGTGCATGTTAACCTGAAGGCATTACAAGAGGCCAAGTAGTACAATTAAACTTAGAAGCTTTTTCTTACTCTCTAAATCTTTGTTCATTTTTTGATTGAAGATTTTCACTCTTCAATGTTGTGAATATTAAAGAATTAAAGCTTTATTTCCAATTATTTTTTACCCATCAATTTTCACGTGCCTATGATGAAAGTGAGTAACAACACTCAAGAGAGGGGTGGGTGAAAGTGAGTGACAACCTAAGAAGGGTGTGAATCGTGAATTGATGCTTTTGATTTAACACAAAAGTATAATTTTAATATATATATAACGAGAAACTGAATCACATTTAATTTGTGCTAGTAAAAGAAAAACTCTAATGACTTTAATAGATCAACCACTAAAGAACACAATTAGCATGAGAAATGAAAACTATTAAACAAGAACTTATATTATAACCCTCACTAATCTCATTCATAGAGCATGAGATTGCATAAAACATAGTGCATTGAGAAGAAAATAAATATCTAGAATAAAGGGGCACAAATTAATTTTTATGTGGTTGAGCATTAACATCCGTGGGGAAAATAAATTATAGATTTGAAAATTTTATTTTTGTGCTCAAATACGGCATAAAGAATAACATAACATCTCAATAGACAAAATTAAAATTAGGGTTTAGAAAAATCTCTACGTTCCCAGAGGCATTCTTCTAGTAAATTTGAACATGTTAGGATTTATTTTATTTTAAGATACAAGTTCCTTATAAAGACATTTTTCATGTGGTTAATTACATCTGAAGAGAAGTGATCTTTTGTGACAAATATTTTTATGATTTTAAAGTTTGAGGAATGATGCTTTTTTGGAATTTTTAATTTTAAATGGGATCGGTTCAAATTGGAACAATTCGTTATAGATCAATGAATAAAGTTGGGGAGCACTGAATTTTGAGTAACTAAGAAGTATTTTAAATTATCCTATGCTGGGCTTTAAAGTTTTGAAGATTTTGAGTTTATTATTTGAGTTATTCATCTTATTAAAAATTTTTTACTTAACATTTCTTCAATATAAGATTGAGAAAATGTTAAGATGTGGACTTTCTATATAACAAATAGGAAATTATCAACCTCAAATTCTATATAAAGGTGAGAATTATCATACAAGTAGTGCCTCAAACTTAAGTCATAAATTAATGCATAGAATTTACAACTTTCAATCCCACCAAGTATTTAAACAAGCCCAACTCTAAGGACATAATCCTGCTGGAAGGATTACGAATTAAGTCTCTAATCTCTTAAATACATAATGTCAAGTTTTTATGCAATTTGTGATTAACAAGATTATTTTTATTTTACAAATTAGGATTTACAATTTAGTCACTGAAGCCAGAAGTCTTATCATGAAGGATATTCAAATACTTCTAACTAATACAATGTTTTATTTTTGGTCCTTAATGGCTTTCTATTTTGTTTAGAATCTTAAATATCATTCTAGTTGATTTGATTTTATTCTTTATTTTGTAAGAAAAGTTTGGTTATAGAAAATTAAAAAAACAACTCAGGCTTTCCTACACCAAGCATATAAGTTTAGTGTGGAACATTGTTTTTTGGTTATAATTATGTTGTGGTTTGGTTGTAAATCAAATAAAATTTTAAAGTCCACCCAGTTTTGATTGTTAATCTAGTTTTGCCACAAACAAAATTTAAGTTTTCAGTTTTGGTTCAAATCTTATAATTGAGTGAATTTTAGTTTTATGTTGATCCAAGTTTTTCAATTATTTAATTAGAATATTATAATGTAATAAAATATGAAACATTATATTACAAAGCATCTAAAAGAAAATGATGAAAGGAACAACCTGCCCGAAAGTCTATTGTTAATGTTCTATCCAACACCTACTATGTGCTAAGTTATTAGAGAGCCACTTTATTATTTGTTTTGATCTTTATTTTTAATTTTAAATTGCTCAATTTAATTAGGTGGTTAATTTTTTTTAATGCTTTACAACTTTTATTTAAAATTTAAGGCTTTAGGGTTTTATTTTTATATTGGAGTCTTAAAGAATTCTTTAAATGTACAAGGCTTAAAATTCCACAATTGGATATTGATGTGTGTTTTTTTTTTTTTTTTGCGAGGCGATGCGTTAGCCTCAAGGCGTTTTGATGCATAAGCCTTAAAATTAAAAAATTATATAAAGTTAAAATAAAGTTTAAAAGTGATTTTTTATATAATGCCCAAATAATATGTTAAAGGATGACATATTAAATTTTTATTTAACTATGAACTAATAAATTAACATACATATGAAACAAAAATTGTATAATATTTAAGATGACAAGTGATAAGTTGCGTGAAATATAATTAAAATTTAAATATTTCAAGAGCAAAATAATATTAAATATGAGAATTGTATAAAATTATCATATGACATCAAATTCTACTCAAAATTCCTTTTTTAGTTCCCTATTTGTCAACATTTAATTCCTAAAGAAAGCTGAAATAGTTGACAACAACTCATTAATCATATGCACTGTCATAAATTATATGCATTATCATCAACGATAGGGTCTTTATTTGAGTCATCATCATAGCAAATTAGTCTTTCTTCTGCCTCATTTTGTTGAGTCCAATGTATCAAAATATGATTATTCTTAAAGAAAGCTGAAATAGTTGATAACAACTTATCAATCATATGCACTGTCATAAATTATATGCATTTTCATCACCGATAGGGTCTTTATATGAGTCATCGTCATAGCAAATTAGTCTTTCCTCTGCCTCATTCTGTGGAGTCCAATACCTCCCAATATGCTTATTCTTCATTTATTTTAGTCATATTCTTTTCTCAATAAATATTTTTCATCAACAATAAATATGCGATTAATACTTCAAAATTTTTAGAGGAGGAGATGGTGGTGTGCAGCTTTAAGTGATCCCCAGTTGCGACTAAAACGGTGGTGGCTGAGATGAAGACGGTCGGCTGGAGGTCGACATAGTCGAGTGGAAGTTGTTGCGACTCGGCTGTGCATGAAGGCATGATTTGTTCGGGGCTTTAGTTTAGGATTTTAGAGTTTTCAATGTTTCTATTAGGGTTTACTTGGTATTGGAATTTGGGTTTGATATTTAATTCCTTAAATAAATTTAAAATTTTCTAAAACTAGAACCACGAGTCATTAGAGGTCTGATGTTCAATATTTGAAAATTTGAGCTCATTTGGAGTCATCAATGATTTTTTTAAAAGTTTTATTCATTTTAAAATAGAATGATAGGAAAATACATGAGTTCGCAAATAACCCTAATGGGAAATACTTGAGTTCACAAGCAAACCTAACAATAATTGGTAAAAGTAGCGAGAAAAACTCAAGAACTTTCGGTGAAAAAAAATTCAAAACAGTAGATTGTATTATAAGAATCAAATCAAAGCATGAACAATGCAAAGATACAATTGATCCTCAATTCGAGGGGAGGATCGTTCTCTCCCAATCTCTAGACGATGAGTTTAGAGCCCAAGACACCAAAGAGAACTCCAAGAGAAACAATAATCAAGCATGCCCTAATTATCCTAATCTCTTCTTTATTTAAAGCAAATCCCTCCACTCTTATCCTAGTCGCCCCCTCTTAATTGCTCATTACTCCCATGGGCCCCAGCTTTCATTGGCGGCTAATTCAAAGGAGGCGAACCAATCTTGGTCCACCTTCTATATGTATGAACTAGCCCCTTATCCCAGGCCAGTTGGATCGGTCCAATGGGGACCACTCTAACAAATCTCCCTCTCAAAGAACCACCTTGTCCTCAAGGTGAAAATTGGGAAATTGATATTTCACCCTCTCATAAGACTCCCATGTGGCGTCATAGTCTAGGAGGCTCTTCCATTTGATCAGCGCTTCCTTTGCTTCATCTTCTCTCTGTCGAACTCCTATCAACTCCAAGGGTTCTAGTATTACCTCTAAATCCAAAGTTACCGTCAATAGTGATTCAGAACTTGCTGCATGATCTCCAATGGCTCTTCTCAACTGGGATATATGGAATACTGGGTGTGTAGTCGCCATTGGTGGTAGTTTCAATCAATATGCCATAGATCCAATTCTTTCCAATACCTCATAAAGCCAAAAGTATCTTGGGGCAAACTTGGCGACGATCTTTTTTTTATGATCGGAGCTTTAAGAACACCTTCTCCCCTACCTCGAAGTGGATGTCCTTCCTATTTTCATCTGTCTGTTTCTTCGTAATCTACTGAGCTCTCAACAGATGCCTTTTAATCTTCCAACACCTTGTCTCTCTCTTTTAAACACTCCACTGAAGACACTGGAGTACTGCTGTGCCCAAAATGCTCCAAGTGAGGTGAATCCCTTTTGTACAACACCTTGAAGGGCGTCATCTAAGAAGCAGAGTGATAAGCGGTGTTGTACCAATACTCAGCCGATGATAGCCACTTGGCCCATAACTTGGGTCTCTCTGATACAAAGCATCTGAGGTAAGTCTCTAAGCTCATGTTGCCCACTTCTGTTTGGCCATCCATTTCCTCAGTGAATCAGCCCTAATCTTCCCCTACTCCTCATCCTGACCGCTTTCCTGCTTGATGGGCTCCCAATCTAACATCATTGGGATTGACACTGTTGTTGCCTGTAACTCCCTCATACATCTGGACTAAGCATTTGCCATTTTGTTCTCCACTCCTAGCATGTATTGGATATCAAAATCATAAGCTAGCAATTTGGACAGCCATCTCTGATGTTCCTCTGTTACCATTCGTAGCTCCAATAAGTACTTCAAACTCCTTTGATATGTTCTGACAATGAAATGCCTACCTAGTAGGTAGGGCCACTACTTCTGAATGGCTAATACAATGGCCATCAATTCCCGCTCATAATATGATTTCATCTTGGCGCTAGCTGTCAAAACTTGGCTGAAATAGGCAATAGGTCATCGATTCTGCTTGAGCACTGCTCCTAGTCCATACCCTGAAGCATATGTCTCCACTATGAAGACTTGATGAAGTCATAGTTCTCTTCTGCCTCTCAAAGGCTTCTATGTTCTCCTCGCCCCATAGGAAGCCATCCTTCTTCAGATGTTTTGTCAGTGGATATATTATAGTGTTGTACCCTGTCATGAATCTCCTGTAGTATCTTGTCAGTCCTAAGAAACCTCTCAGCTCCTTCAGGTTCTTTTGTAATGATCATCTCAATTTCAATCTTTGACTGCTCGACTGCCAACCCCTCCTTGGACGCAATATGGCCCAAATACTTCACCCTTGTCTGGGCGAAGTAGTACTTCTTTAGGTTGGCCCATAGTTGATGTTCTTGTAACAGCTCTAACACCCTCCTCAAATGCTCCATGTGCTCTTCATCTCTATAGTTATAAACTAAGATATCATCAAAAAAATATCAAGACAAATCGCCGAAGATTAGGTTTGAAGACTTTATTCATATGTGATTAGAATGTGGTTGGAGCATTAGTGAGGCCAAAAGGCATGTCCAAGGAACTCATAATGTCCATCATGAGTTCTGAAAGTAGTTTTTAGTGCATCTTCGTTCTTCATTATGATCTGATGATATCCTGATTTCAGATCTATCTTGGTGAACATCACTGCCCCACTCAATGCACCCAGCAGTTCATCAATCACTAGTATAGGAAACTTGTCTGGCACATTGTTCTTGTTGATTGCCCTATAGTCCACACAAAACCTCCAGCTGCCATCTTTTTTCTTCTCCAGTAACATAAG
This sequence comes from Dendrobium catenatum, assembly GCF_001605985.2. Taxonomy (NCBI): domain Eukaryota; kingdom Viridiplantae; phylum Streptophyta; class Magnoliopsida; order Asparagales; family Orchidaceae; genus Dendrobium; species Dendrobium catenatum. The sequence goes on along the minus strand of NW_021319160.1, from coordinate 546,786 downwards.
ACTTGAAAAAGGACTGACACTGGGTCTGATAATACTTGCCTCCAAGATCTATCTAATTAACTTCTCAATCTTATCCTTTTGAAATTAAGGATTTTTGTAGGGTCTGATGCTGATCGGTGACACACCCTCTTTCAGAGTGATAGCGTGCTCCTGCTCCGTTGGTGGTGGAAATCCTTGAGGTGGCTGAAACACCTCCTGGAATTGCTGTATCAACGACTGTATGGAGAGGGGTATCTCTCCTCCCTCCTCTAATCTAACTCCCTCCAACCTGTGTAGCTCCACCAAATAGCCTTCCCCCACCTCTTTGATATTCCTTACGATGGTTTTGTGAGACATTATGGATTTGGATAACCCTGCATCTCCCTTGATCATCACATTCCTTCCATCCACCATCAGCTCCATCATGAGGGCTCCCTAATTGACCTTGGTGTCTCTTAAGGTCTGCAGCCACTTCCTCGCTATTATGACATCGATACTCCCTAGCTCTAGTGGGTGAAAGTTCTCCCTCACTTGAATGCCCTGGATGGTCAACACCACTCCTCTACAGATCCCTTGGCCTTTCTCCACCTTCCTAGTGCCCATCATCACCCCATAACAACTTGTGTCCATCAATTTCACTCCCAGTTTGTCGACAACCTGAGTGGAAAGGAAATTATGGGTAGCCCCCATTATCAATCAAAACCACCACCTCCTTGCCCTTTATCTCCCCCTTCACCTTCATGATATGTTTCGTAATGAATCCTACCACAGAGTTCAGGAAACCTCTGTTAGATCTAGATACAGTTTCTCTTCCTCTTCTCCCTCTAACTCCCCTTCACCTCCCTCATCAGTTTCCTCGTCATCACAAACGCTGAGAACTTGAAGAGTTCGATCCCTACACCTATGCCTTAGAGTGTACTTCTTGTCACACCTGAAACACAACCTCTTAGCCCTCTTCTTATGTCTCCTTTTTTTGTCATCCTCTTGAAATTGCCCCCATTTCCACCTCCTAATGTCTTCTCCCTGGGGATCTTATGAAACCCTCATGTTGTTGGACCCTTAGGTGCTAAGTGAGTAGTCGTCATCCAGTATGTGCCTCCTGAACTACTGGTCCTGACTCCCCTCTCTAGATTCTTCTGATTTCTACCAACTAGGCTAACTTCATGGCCTCTTCCAAGTTACAAGGCATCATGACTTTCACCGTTGCTCTGATATCTTCCTTGAGCCCCTTCCTGGGATTCCCCTCCAAAGCAGCTGTATGAAAAATTGCTCATACAATTCTCATCTCCCGTCGGTTTGAAAATGTTCTAATAAACAATCTTTGAACACTCTCTAGCTTCGTATAAGCCTCCTTTGGTCCCTCTATTGGTACCATGACAATACCTTTCCTTCCAAACATAAGCTCGTTGTTGCCAATTTTTCCTCATCCGTCTACCCATTGATGGTGAAATACCTTTCCACTTTGTAGATCCATCCATATGCATCATCCCCTTCAAATATTGGTATCTTCAGCTTCCTTACCTTCGGATCTCCCTTGTTTTCCCATATTCCTCCATAGTTTTCCCTTTCTCAAGTGCTTTGCTCTCCCCATGTCTCCCGGCCTTCCCTTACATATTCATCTTTAAACCCTTTTTCACTTTCTTCCCTCTTTTCTCCAAAATCAATGCCCCTCCTTCCATAATTGCCCTCTTTTTTCCCCTAACCAACCCCTTACTCCATGTTCCCTATTCCCAGGACTCTCTACATACCTTCCCCCTTTCTCCTCCATGATTTCTCCATTGCTTTCCCTTCTACGAAAATCAAAATTTGTAGTTCATCCCATCAGTCCCTTTTCCTATGATGCCGTCGTTTGAATTTGATTGTCCAAGATCTTCACCATTAGATGAAGATCAAAGAATTTTTCTTCCATTGACGATATCTTTTCTTCCACGGATTAAACCTTATCTTCAACAAACGAGAGTCGATTTTCCATCGTGGCTTTTATTTTGCTCATTTCCCCTTCAAGTCGTTCTTCCAACGCATCAACTTTCTTGTCCTCTATAAACATTTATGTATATTAGATCCAAAATTAAGCAAGATGCCTCCTTCTGATCAGATATTCGCTGCTGAATTTTTAAAAAAATCAGCCAACTATGATCCAAGAATTGCTTTGATACCATTTTGATAGGAAATACTCAAATTTGCAAGTAACCCTAATGGGAAATACTTGAGTTCGCATGCAAACCCTTAAAAAAATAAAACATAACAATAATTGGTAAAAACAAGGAGAAAAACTCAAAAACTTAGGTAAAAACAATCCAAAAAAGTATATTGTATTAAAGGAATCAAATCAAAGCAAGCACAAAGCAAAGATACAATTGATCCTCAATTCGAGAGGAGGGTCGTTCTCTCCCAATCTCTAGAGGATGGTCTAGAGCCTAAGACACCAAAGAGAACTCCAAGAGAAACAATAATCAATCATGCCCTAATTATCCAAATCTCTTCTTTATTTAAAGCAAATCCCTCCTCTCTAACCCTCGCTACTCACCTCTTAATTGCTCATTACTCCCATGGGCCCCACCTTCTATTGGCGACACCTTCCATTGGTGGCTAATTGAAAGGAGGCGGACCAACCTTGGTCCGCCTTCCATATGTTTAAATTGGTTCACTTGGAACTTATGCTCGTTAAAACTCTCTACCGTTGTCACAAATAAATTAGAAAAAGAGACCGATGGTGCGGAGAGGCCGGGGCGCATCATGGAATTTTTGGAGCTCACATCCAGTGTCGGTTTGACCAGTCCAATGGGGACCGATCTAACATAGAATTAACTCGATCCAAATGCCTTGAGATCAAATTGAGGGTTTGAACTTTGAAGGGATTTGCTTGATCACATGTTCACAACAACCAAGTTTGCTGAAGGATGATTCAACTGGGTTGGTTGGATCATTAAGATCACTTTTGCCGAGCATAGGTCAACGGAGCACAGTCTTCTCACATTTAGAGATGGAGATGATCGAGGATAGTTAGGGATCACTTTAGAATTCACTAGGGAAGGAGAGAATATTTGCGGAAGACGGATCTTGATTTGTGTGCCTAAATTAATTCAAGCTGGGAATATTATTGTAAAACTTGGAACACTAGGATGAAATTTTGGCTATTGTTGATGCCATCTAACAAGGCTGTTTGGGACTAGCCATTGGGGATCAGACAAGTGTGTGTGTTTCCATTCTTGACATTGGAAATGACCTGAGCAAACAATAATGAGATGAGTGTCCACATGGGGCTATCGGCCATGGCTGTATGGGTTATCAAAGATGGCACCAACTGGCCTACCGAGTCAGAAAACCTCTAGAAGTTATAGGGAATATGAGTTAGGCATTATCATTTGGGCTAGGCGAGATTGAATTGACTTGGGAAGCCTACTTTGGGTTAATAGGTTTGACCCACTTGGGCTAACCCGAGTAGGATGGGTCACTAGGGAAGTTAGCTTTCTTAGGAAGGGTTGTGCAAAGTTTGTGAGGGTTTGGTTTGTGCTTGAGTAAGTTTAGCTCAAGTGAACATAAAGTGGATCACTTGACCCATTTGTTCAAAGTAGGTTTGACCTTGGTTTAAAGAGCTTGACCACGTTTAAGCATTAGTCTAAATATCCATTGAATAAGTTAAAAGTATTTGGACTCAATGCTAAGGTCATTGTTCTTGGGTTGAATATTTAAATTTATTTTAGGATTTTTTGAGTTTTGGTCAAACATAGGTTGGACATGGTAAATGAGACTTGACGATGGGTCAAGTATGAGTCCACTTAGACTCAATACCCGAGCTATTATGTTTAAATTAGGTAACATGACTTGATTTTAGGGAATTTAGGGTAAAAATTGTGACCTTGGTCAAACCCACTTTGACCATGGTCAAATGAGTTTAAGAAGACTCTTTGACTCATGAGGTGGGTTCAAGAGCAAGTTTAGGGTCCACAGAGTAGATCCTAATCTCGTGGGTCAACTTGGTTTAAGGTATTTTGAATATTTTGGGAATTTTTAAGCTTTGGATTACTAGGGTTGATTTAAAATTGATCTAGGATTGTCCACAATCTATTTAGGATGATAAGAAGGGTCATTAGGCCCTTCGATGACTTCTAGGTAAGTCCAGAGTTAACTGGACCATAAATAGTCCTTTTAAACCTACAAGCCCATATAGGGGTACTTTTGTATTATATCTTTTGGGTTTAACTTTAGCATTTTACAAATAGATTTGTAAAAGCTTAAATAGGTTTTAGATTGGCTTAGGTGGTGTAAGATAGACTCCTAAGAGTACTTTATATCACCTGAGGCAAACTAGGGTTAATCTAGCTTGAGGGTCTCAAGGGTCTAATATAGGGTATAAGGTATACTAGGGTCTTAAGTTTTTTTTAATGGATCGGCAATGCTAAGTTCTTAGGAATTCACCTATGATGATTCTATGAGGAAGGCCCTACACTAATGAAGTGATCTTGTGAGCACATGAAGATTTTTTCATCCACATAAAAAAATGAGGTTAATAATGTCTATGTCCATCCCTCGAGCTCTCAAACTCAAGGATTCACTACTCCTTTGGCCACCATCAAATAGAGAAGCTTTTGTTCTTTATAAGTAATGGGGAAACACACCTCTCTTCTTTTAATCCAGGGAAGATGACTGCTACTCTAGGACTTCAACTAGTCTACACCTTCTTACATTACAATGACTTCGAGATTTCATCATTCAAATAACAACTATAATCAGTCAAAAACAAACATCAGAGGAACAAGGTTTAAGAGAAGTAGAAACAACCATTTGATGCGCAAGGTCACAAGGGAATTTTCACATTTTAGGGTTTTCAAATGATAAACACAAAGAAATCTTCCACAAGACCTTCATCTCTTTTTGATTTGTTAGTCTCTCATTCATTTTAAGATTTTTTGAAGGGTATTTATATTAAGCGCCCAAAGAACAAATCTTAAAGCAAACTGAATTGCAATGTACAAGTTGATCGTATATAATTATCCAGTTATAATATAATGAGGTTAGTCCAAACAATCAAAAATTTTAAAAACCTATCTCTATCTAATCATCTAATATGATTTACATCATGTTGCATGATTAATTTTGACAAATATGCATTAATTATCTTTTTAATTTCCACATCCTGGCCTTGGCATCTTGATCTACAATCTTACGGGGGGCATCTTCATTCCAGGTTTACACAAACATTTCCATGTCATCCTTGTATACACCTATATTTGTTTGTTTTACTTCCTATAATAAGCGTGTTAGTTCAAAAAATAACTCAATTAATAATTAAGCCAAATTATGCTTGTGATCATCAAAATAATATAATATAAGTTAAAACACATGTAGTCAACGTATGGGTCCCAAATATAGATGATTGGAGGCCGAAGATCCTTCTTTTAACTAGTTGTACTTCCATGTAGATGTCATTAGATAACTACAATTGCATAGGATTTGTTCATGAGAGAGGTTCACATGCCCTCTATAATTGTAGTTCTATGTGATTGTGGATAATAAAGCTGGAAAGCTAGTAAAACCCTTATCATACTTGTGTCTTCATCTAGACATGTTGGATTGTTAATTCTTCATTATGAAGCCTAAAATTAGACTGCACTTATTATATTGGCTTCATACCCTTCTTAGGTATAATTATTTCTTAGTACATAAAATTCTTGCCATGGAACCAATTAATTTTTATTTTTGTATGTCATTGCTCTCACATTTCTCTTAGATATCAATGTTATCTTAGCTTTGATGTCAGTTGTTGCAGAAACACACTTGAGAATAATGATGATCACGAAATGTGTAAAATAATTTGCAAGAACTTTAAAAAATTCAACAAGAGAGTTTACATAGTTTTGAGATCCATCTATATTCAAAGCCACATAAACTGATAAATATCCACTACAAAACAGGAGACATATATTTTATCTCATTAGTATTCTTCCCCTTTCTCTTTCTCACTCTCTCTCTTATTCCCTCTCCAAATCTATGCATGGTTCTTTCACCTGTTATGCTCTCCAAAGATAAGACAAAAACTTGCCTCCTCTTATATATCACCATTTTGTTGGTCACCAATTCCCATGATAGTCACCTACGTTCTCTTTTGAAGGCATCTTGCTCTTATCCCCTTTGAATCTTTAGTGCTCGTTACCGACTACCCAAAAAAACCCCTATGTAGGACACTACCCAAGAACTGTACCTGTCCTTTTATAAGTATGTTACTCATCTCCTAATTTCATTTATCTAACCCCATAAGTTTGTTAATTATCTTCTCTAAGCATTATATAAAGAGATGATTAAATGGTGTTGAAAGGCATCACTCAATTGTTTTCCTTCAGTCAATTAGATGTATAGGAGGCTAATCAATCGACTGATCAGAGGTTGGTAATTTTTTTTAGTCTGTGTTATATAGACAGATTTCTCTGTTGGGTGTAGAAAAAATACATTGGAAGGCTAAAGGTGACAGTTGGAAGCTAGGGATCTTCAAAAGATGAAATCAGTGATTGTCATAGGGGTTTGTTATTGATAATGTGGTACAACATAAGAGGTGATAAGCTTTCCTTTCTTTTTCGATGAGCAAACTCAATAGAGGAATCTTGTTTAGATTTTTAGAATGAAGAAGAGATAGAGAGGGAGAGAGGGTGGAAAGAATATTAGTGAGGTAAAAGTGAAAAAAAATGTCTTATTTTTTGTCTGTGGATTAATTAACATTTATCTCTTTATGCGGTCATTGATATTGATAAATTTAACCTAGTTGTATAAATTCTCTCAATTTTTTTTCTTCTTAGTATTCTTCCAAATTATGTTTTCCATTCTCTTGATTGTCCTTTCTCTTGAGAGCATTTTTTGCCTTAGTACACAGCATTCCTCGTTATGTTTTTACCTCTCTTAGATGAAGCTAGTTCCATAATTGCCATTTTTTTTTAATTGTGGAACGCCTTCGATCAAAGAAGAAAAACAAAGGTAGCATCAATGGAGAGGGCATTCAGAAATAAAGAAATAAATACTCGTGATATGATGTTTTTGTTCCAGACATACTTGGGTTCGGTCCAGTACATTAGATTAATTTCTTTCATTGCTATGTCCGGAAAAACAATTGCTAAAACTATTTTATCTAGTTTAAGCTCTGCCTCTATCAATCTTTTCAGAAAATAATGTTTTTACAGTAAAAATACCAATTTCATGGACTTCATGTGCTAAATTCAACAAATAATACCCATAGGAATTCAAACTTCAGCCAGGCTAATGCTAATTTTATTCAACTCTGGATTTATTTCCATTTGAGTGCATTTTATTCCTTATGTTACATTTCTTTCATCATCTTCTCCAGCTAGAGAATCTCCTAGTTTTTCAGATTGACACTGCATACTTCTCTAGACTTTTTCCTTGGAATCAAATACTTCTAATAACAGAAAAATCTAGTAAATTGCTTCAAAAGCAATCAGCATTTTTTTTTTCTTTTCTCGCTGAATTTATTAGTTTAGTCATTCATTGATGGGATAAAATGCTGAAACCCTTTTGCTGTTAAACTTACAAAATGCTTATCTACTATAGTCATGTTGAATCACTTGACAGAATCGTCATGTCAATTTTGGCCAAAGAACTCCTTTTCTTCTGATTTTAGATTTTTCTGTGTTTTCCATGAAATGAGTCCTAAACTTTGACATTTTTGGCATAAATTTTAGCAATTATACTTGATACATTCCTCGAAAATCCTATATCTTTTTGTTTCTTTTGGACATTTTTTGCTTCTTTAGGACGCTCTTAGGCATCCTTACATCTTTATATCCAAATTTCTGGCTATTGGCTGACTACATTGTCATTTTTTTTTATCATGCTCATGCAGAGCTTATACTTAAAATGACATCTTTTCTGTTTCACGAGCTGTATAATTCATTTGTTGGTTTGTAACTTTTATTCTCAGGTACCCAATTCCACCTTTCGATTTTTCTGTCAAGGGAGTTACATCAATCTCAGCAGATGTTCACAAATATGGATTAGGTCCTAAGGGCACCAGTATTGTTCTATATCGAAATCATGAAATTAGGAAGGTAATATACTCTTTTTGGAAATTAGAAGAATCTAAGGATTTTTTCTTAATTTTCTTTTGATATTTGAGTGCATAGAATTTTCGTACTTATTATATTTTAATATGTGGGAGAAACATGGTGAGGGTTTTATTCTTCAATGTGGACCATGTGGTTGTGTTGGAGAACATCTTGATTTAATTTTTACCAACGCGATTTAATGTTTTTATTTTTTTATTGACTCAGCACTCATTTAAAACAAATAATTAATGTGTACTTTTTCCCAAGTCAGTTTATCATTATTAACTCAAGACAGACACAATTTCAAGTGAATGCTTACCTCAGTTAATATTCACATACTGCTGCACTAAGCTAGTTTAGAAAAGAAAATGGATGGCTTGTGGAAATGATGTGAATGGTAATAATAATATTTCAAATCTCAAACAACTTCCAGACTGGAAATCTTCTTGTAGTTCTTTTTCCTAGTTAAATCTGCCAAATAAAAGCTTCTAAGGGCTAATTTACTTGCATGTAGATAGAAATCATTTTATAAAAAATGATGTTTTCATTTTTCATTTATTTGTGAAAATGAAATCCATACAATTTTATGGATTTAGTTGTATGTGGAGTTAGAAACCAAATTATTTTTCTTTAGTATATCTAACCAAATGGAAAAATCTAGTAGATTCCACCATTTAAAAAGAAAACATGTATTCTAACTTCAATCAACCAATAGACCCTAAACATACAGCATCCCCTAATTGAAGAGTTAATGATTTTGGTGGATCATGAGGATTTGTTTAGGGCATTGGTTCTATTTGGTAAGGCAAAGAAATTCTTACTTACAGTCCAAGTATCTTACTTTACAGGCAGTGTTAATTATGTCTGAAACTCAAAACTCACTCTTTTATGACTTGCTTTTTAATCGACTCAAAATTAAAATCAATTTTCTCAATCATGAAGATGGCTTGCTCAAAATTAGTTCAATTCAATTTGAAATTGACTCGATATAATATGTATTTTAACACATGCACAAATACATAATAATAATAATAATAATAATAATAATAATAATAATAATAATCTTCATTGATAATTAGAAAATATTTCATAAAACTAGTAGACTTGGCTTAATCAATTTGAAACTCAACTTGACATTGATCATTTTTGTCTTGGCTTGAATTTGGCTCAATTCAAAACCAAATTCTTCAATTTGAGTTGAGGCTGACTTCTTTGAACTCAACTCAATATCACTCCTATTGTTAAGAATTATAAAAAAATCTTATTATTTTTAAATATTATTTGTAAAAGTTATATATTTCATTAATGAGAAAATGATCAAAATAGTTCCCAGATTATTTATGAGAATCAATTTTATATGAGATCATATTAAAGTTTCAATTTAATCCTTGTTTTTCGTAAATAGTAGCCAAAGTAGTCCCACTATCAAAATTTATGAAAATTGATGTTAAAATTAACGGATTGGGTTAACAATTAGGGGTTTTCAGGAATATTCATTTATTTGAAATTCTTACAAAATCTAATTTTAATAATAGACATCTTCACAAGAACACTGGGAAAGTAGGAAATTAAATTTTGTAAAAATTTCATGAAAAGATGTATATTCTTGAAAGACACTCATTTTAAACTTTATTCATTAACTTTAACTTCACTTCTATCATTTTTTACTGTGTATATTTTACTACTTCATATTTAAAGAATTTAGAGACTAAATTGTGCATTTTATAGTTTGAGATTAAAATGGTTCTCAACAAATAGTTGGGGGATCGTTTTGTTTCTTTTCTTTTTTATTTTCATTCTAGATAACTTATTGAAAAGAAAAAACTGAGAATATTCTTTTGAGGGGGTATTTTTGCCCTATTTTGGCGCATTTCTGCTCCTACTTCATTATTCTAACAAAATGTAGAAAGTTATGATCTTGCAGCTGTGAAGCATATATTTAATCTGATCAGGTTTCGTGCCTTCTTTTGAATTTTTGCCAATGCAAGTTCTTATCAGCTTTTAACAACCATCCAAGCACTCAAAACGTGGGAGTGGTAGGGTTTTTCCCTTTGCAAGGCTTCTGCCTTTAGGGAAGCTAGAACTACACAATGATTTGATAATAACTGCCAAATAAGTTAGTAAGATGACTCAGCATCTCTGAGATTCTACAATTGCCAATCATAACGCTCTTCCACCTGGCATTACTTTATAAAGCTAAAATCTATGATGCACCGACATGGCACTTAAAGAGGTATGCAGTGTCGGACACGGCATGGACACGCCTGCTTTTTCTCTTGCAAGAATTAATCACCATTGATTGGTATTTTGTTTTAGTATTTTTTATCCATATGCTTGTGCATTTGTCTCTTGTTTGGCTTTGGCATTGAGTAGGGCAAAGAAATTTCATGTGATTTTTCTTTCATTTTGAAAATGATCAACCTACTTTCTGGCTGATCGCTTTCTTTTTTCTTCCTGCATTTCAATTTTTATGGATGAGTACTGAATCTGATCTTTTGTGGGCAATATGCATCCTGGATTGTCTTATGCGCCTTCTCAGAATCAATTTGTTGCTGGTAAGCACTATGTACTCTTCGCCACTTCCCTAAAAAAATTAATGTTAGTTTTTATTTAATTTTTTTAGCGTGAAAATATAGCAATAGTTCTCTTTCCTTTGATTTGTTTCTAATCGCATTTGTTTATTCTTCAAAATATGCTTGCTTTCTGTTTCCTGCAGTCACCGAATGGTCGGGAGGGCTTTATGTTTCCCCTACAATTGCCGGAAGTAGACCTGGTGGATTGATAGCTGGAGCATGGGCGGCAATGGTGTCTTTGGGACTGAATGGTAATTAAGTTTGTCCCTCATTCAGCCAATTGGTTTCTTTATCTATATTCCAGCTAAAAGATAATATGCTTCCCTTTCGAAGGATACTTGGAAAATACACGTCAGATTATGGAAGTATCTAAAAAGATACAGAAAGGGTAACTAACTATTATCTTGTTATTGTTACTTAATTCTTGTTAAGCTTGATTTATTTATAGCCCTTGTTTTCAACCAGGATTGAAGAAATTCCTGAATTATTTATCATTGGAAAGCCCGACATGACTGTAGTAGCATTTAGTTCTAATGTCATTGACATTTTTGAGGTCAACGATAGTGTCTCTTCCAAAGGTTGGCATTTGAATGCCTTGCAAAGGCCGAACAGGTTGGTTCCATCCAGATATTTTAGTAACCTCCTTCCTCTCTTCTTTGTTTGCTCACTCTAAACCAGTGATTTAACTTTGTTCTTTTCTCTGCCCAGCCTTCACATTTGTGTCACTCTTCAGCATGTTCCTGTATATGAAGACTTCCTAAACGATCTGAGGGAGTCTGTTAAACTTGTATGTCTATTTCCAAACAAATGTTCACAGTTCTACTTTTAGCTTTCTTTATGTTTTTCGAACATCTATAAGAAGATTTTCCCAGCTGTTCGTATAGTTTATATATTCTTTTTTTGAATCAGGTCAAACAAAATCCAGGCCCAGTCAGTGGAGGGCTCGCTCCGATGTATGGTGCGGCTGGAAAGATTCCTGATAGAGGTTTGGTACAAGAAGTTTTGATAGAGTTCATGGACGCTACTTGCTAGCCCTGGTTATATGTCTTCGTTCACTGCTTTTACAGAATTTATCAGTACTCCTGTCATATATATTTAATGCAAGGGTACGCAATATGTTACTTGTGTGGTTAATTCATCCAAATTTCTTACCCACACGGTCATAGGAAATCTGCGTCAATGTTCCAGTTGTGTTAGAGATGATAATTATACAAAAACCATAATCTGGATTATCTAGATTTGAATAATTTTTAAAATGTTTGATGAATTCTAATAAGTATATTTATCAAAATAAATCCTGTTACTGTCTTCATAATCCTTGCTTTAATTACGTTTTTAGAGAGGTGAACATCCTATATAGATTTAAATATTTTAAGATATGCTTTGATGAATTATTATCAGTATTTTCTCCAGACAAGTCTTGTTACTGTCTTCGGAATCCTTGTTCAGGTGGTAATTGAGTTTTCAGATAGTTGAACAACCTCTCTCTCTCTCTCTCTCTCTCTCTCTCTATATATATATATATATATAGAGAGAGAGAGAGATACAAAGTAAAATTACAATAGGATTATAACTTTGAAGCATTAAACAATAACTGGAGGTGTGACAGGACTTTTGCTACTACTGTTGTTCTTGTTATCTTGATTGCTATAATGTGATGTAAATCCGAGTATTATTTCTCGAGGATCTCAATTACCTCAAATTCACTCTAGTATTGTTTATATGAACTATTTAATTTATCGTATCGATCAAATAAAAAGAGTTGTGCTATTGATAATTGATAGCTATAGGTTAAATAAAGCGGATTCTATATCTAAAGTATTATGAACATATGATATTTCAAAACACACGTTTACATTAGTTAGTTTTTATTTTTAATATTGCTGTGAATTAGAGTAAATTACTTGTGCTCTTTGTAGAGTTTGTTGAAGCGCTTACTTAAAATTTCTCTCAATTACAATTTTAAATTTTCCTTAAAATTTTAAAATTGGAGAAAATTTTAAAATTGGAGAGACGTTGTTGGTCGTGGGCGTTGGCATCCGATTAATAAGATGAGCAGTTGTCAAGATAGCATCGGGCCAGTACTGGGGAGGCATAGACGCAGTGTGAAGTAGTGTCCTGGCTGTGTCGATGAGGTGATAATGTTTTCTTTCGGCGACGCTGTTCTTTTCAGGCGTATAGGGGCAGGAGAGTTGGTGATGAATTCCTTTGGACTGAAGGAAGTTCTGGAATTGGTGATTCACGAACTCAGATCCGCCGTCGGTACGCACCACCTGGACTTGGTGAGATGTTTGTTTTTCAATGAAATTTATGAAATTATTGAATATTGGCGTAACATCGGTTTTGACAAGAAACGGAAAAACCCAAACATAGCGAGAATATTCATCTACAACAAGTAAGTAATAACGAGAGCCTTGTATTGAGGAGACGGGAGAAGGTCCCCAAACATCCGAATGTAGCATGGCGAGAGGAGTTCGTTTACGAGTTACAGAATGAGGAAAACTCAACTTGTAGCTTTTACAAGTTTTACATGAAGTACAACTATTATTGTTATTTGTTATATGCAAGAGCGGATAATCTTGAGAAATTTGATCAAGAATGCGTTGATGAGGGTGTCCCAAACGTTCGTGCCAGTTGGGATGACCTTTTTGACTGGTAGCAAGAGCCAGTTGAGTGATCCCAGGTTTCTTGATCGAGATGGGGTAGAGACCGGCCTTGCAGGGACCTCGAAGGGGAGTTCTGTTAGTCTGCAAGTCCTTCAGCACGAATCCATTAGGTTCAAATGTAATAGAGATATTGTATTCAGTTACAAGTTTAGAAATGGAAATTAGATTGTGTGAAATTGCGGGTATATGCAGTAGATGAGATAAGAGCAGCTTACGCTCGGGGGTTAGAAGAAGTCCCGTGCCGGAATGCACAATGGGAACAGATCTTCCATCCCCAACCATGACACTGTCGGTGCCTTGATAGATCGACGGTTGAGCAAGATTGTCATGACCGTGCGTCATGTGTGAAGAGGCACCAGAGTCAAGATACCACTTTGATGAAGAAGGGTCAGCAGTGGCGATCAGAGCTTGGCCATTGGTTGTCGACTGAGGGGAGGGTGTGATGTAGTTCGGATTGTGTCTGTGCCAGCATACATCGGCTGTCGCGTTTGGTACAGATTTGCCAAACCAGAGCTGATTTGGAGCCTTGTTTGGAGCCCGAATTAGGTAGTTGCTGTAGGCATCCACGTCCGCGGCGACCACGGCTGCGGTTTGTGTACATAGCGGTTTGGTTGTCTGCCACGGTAGAGAACCATTGAGAATCTTGACGAAGATGTATTTCTTCGCTAGTGAGCATAGCGTAAAGACTATCGAGGGACAGAGGTGATTGCAGAGTCTGAATCGCAGTTTTGAAAGATTGGTAGGGAGGCGGGAGACCATTGAGTATGTGGAGTATAATGTCTTCGTTGTCAAGGTGGCAGCCGGCGGAGATGATCAGATCAACGGTTTTCTTGATTTCCATGAGGTATTCTTGCATCGACATGTTGCGCATTGAGATGTTTGGAGCTCGTTCTTGAGCTGCATTACTTTGGAGCGATTTGCGGATTGAAATCTTGTTTGAAGCGCGCTCCAGATTTTGTAACTGGATTCAAGATGCATAACGTAGGGAATCACGGTGGCTGAAATGGTTGAGGAGATCGCAGCGGCAAGGTTTCTGTCGGTGAGAAGCCATTTGGAAGCGTCAGAGTCAGAGTCCGATTGAGCTTGATCAACGGAGAATGATGGAGGGGATTCAAGAAATGATTTGAATCCGTTTGCCTTGAAAAGTTTGAAGATCTGGTTCCGCCAGATTTGATAATTGTCCATGGAAAGCTGATGGGGAACTAGAGATTTGAGATTAGAGATGATAAATTTGAGAGAAGGATTTAGAAGGGGTTTATCGGATGTATCGCCGATGGCCGCCGTCGTGTGAGAGGATGCGGCAGCAGAGGCGGAGGAAGCCATGGAGGTCTCAGGAATGGACCGCTTCTGATACCATAAAGAAACGAAGCAGTTGTCGAGAACGAAGAAGGAACGGAGGGAGAAGATGAATTTGATTTCTTGATATTAAATGATGTACAGGTAGGACCTATAAATAGATTCTGGGAATAGGATTACACGTGTAGGTACCGGATTGGTAAGATCTTAATAAAGTGCTAATACAATTTGTTTAAGTGTGCTAATATTAACCATCAAATGTTTATACATGATAAAGTTAAGTTTTAAATACTCTAATTATTCTTCTACTCCACTAAACAAGTAAATCACATTATATTTTTAGTTCATATAAAATTTCTACATAAACTCAATGAAACATGGATTTAAAAACAATATTGAGTAATTTATAAAATTATGAATTTATTCTAAAATAAGTAGTCTCTAAAGCATCATAAGTTCTGAGAAAATTTTTTAACAATACACGAAGAATAAACTAAATAAAATAAACTCCATTGCAGTATAGAAAATAAAAGAGCAATAGATGGTTGAGGATAAATACTACTAAGAAATATTTTTTTTTTTTATAATGATTGCAGATTCTTTGCACTCCTTCCTCTTTTCCCTTTGGACTAACACAAAGTCAACATATGGTCACCCCTCTCCTGTAGCAACGTCCTCCTAAATGTAAAATATGAGCTCTTTATTTATAATTTTTGCAAATAACTAATTGGGTGCCATTATGCTAGCTTAGTAGCTTTGTGCCGCTGCTAAACCGTTGTCTCTGTTTTTCATTTGTCGTATTGGTTCACCAGTTTCAATTGTTGTAACTATCTTCTTCCTCAATACTGTGGCAATTTGGCACTGCGGAGCTCCGTCCTTAGCACCTCGACGCCATACTCACAGATGAATTTTAATCCTCTTCCCTGTGGTACCAAATAAATAGCGTTCTGGATCTATGTTGAATGTAGCGTGTGGTGCTTTGTTTGTAGCGTTGTGTTGCTTCTTTAATTTCAGAATATTTTGCTTATTTTATATAAGAAAATTAGAATTAACTAGCCTTTTTAACAAAATAAATGTAATTTGCACAACTTTTTTTCTTTTATCAAATTATCCCAAATTTTAAAATATTACTTGTTCTCAACTAATTCATATTACACTGGAATCAAATTTTCTTTTGCCGAAATGTGATATTTAGAAATTATAAAATTAATAGTTCAAGTATTAATACAATATAATTTGTAAATTTTTTCAATTAAAATAATTTATAACAACCCATTCCTTTAATTTTAATTAATATTCTTTTTTAAATGAACTTCTAAGTATATGTGATAATTTTATTTAACATATAATTAATAATTTTTAAATTAATGTGATTTACATCTTTAATGAATTAATTAATTAATTTTTAAGTTTTCATTTGGTATTATGATTCTATATTCTAATAAATCCTCTTAGAAGTGTACAAGAGGGGCTAGATATTGCTAGTTCTAATTTTTATTAGTCTTGTGTTTAATTTCTTTAATTACCTTTTTACATACTAATTGACTTTGAATTAATCTAAATATTATATTCATATTAATTTTTAAATCAATTAATCTTTTATAAGCAGTCAAATGCTTAAGTGATTTAAGAAATTTAACTTATTACGAATTACTAATTTTAAATGAAATAGAATAACTAATTCTAAATGAAAAGAATAGTTGTTATATTTTATTGTTTTATTTGGTGATTTTTTAAATTGTGTATTATTAAATATTTAATTGTCTAATTTATAAAGATTTGAATTTTATATTTTAAACAATAATGCTGCATATAATTGAAAAAATAAAATAAAGAAAATTATCGCAATTTTCGGAACATGGGAATTTGATTTCATTCATTTCACCAAATTATAGCTAAATACAAAATAAAAAATAGGAATTAATAAACAAAATAAAATAACTAAAAAGAAAACAACAACAACAACAACAACAACAACAACAAGCCTTTATACCTTTATGTGGGGTCAGCTACATGAATCATTTTTCACCAAATTCTTATTTAAATCTAATAAAGAAAGGTAATTTCTAATATTTTCTAAAAAAATCTTTTTAGGTCTTCCTCTACCATTCTTAAGATAAGTCAAATCTAATATATTTACTTTTCTAATCGGGTTATCGGAATGCCACCGTTTTATGTGACCAAATCATCTAAGATGACTCTCTCTAATCTTACCTTTCACTAGAGCTACTCCAACCTTTTCACATATATGCACAATTCATTTCCTATCTCTAAGAGAAAAACCACTCATCCACCTTAGCATCCTCATCTCTACAACACTTAATATTATGCTTCTCATTTAATGGCCAACATTCTGCACCATAAAGAATTGCAGCTTTAACCACCATCTTATAGAATTTTTCCTTATGTTTATGGGGGACTTTTCTATCACACAATAAGCACGATGTATTCCTCCACTTCAACCACCCAACTTGAATTCTACTAATAAAATCCCCATCTTTTCACAATCACTCTGAACGATAGACAAAAGATATTGAAAACGTCTACTCTTATTAATGACTTGATCACCCAAAATCATAATCCCCCCACTAGATCTATTATTACTAAAATTTTACTCCATATATTCAGTTTTAGATATACTCAAACAAAAGCCTTTAAACTCTAAATTTGACCTCCACTATTCAAGTTTACCTTCAACACCCTCTCCAGTCTTATCAACAAGAAGAATATCATCAGTAAAAAACATACACCCGGGTACAACCTTTTGCAAATGTCTAGTGAGAACATCTGTGACTAAATAAAAAAGATATGGGATTAAGGATGATCATTGATGTAATCCACCTAACATAGAAAAGTACTCGGTTAAACCACGTTGTGTTTGAACATAAGTAACAACTCCTACATACATATCTTTAATGACTTGAACATAAGCATTATTAATCTCTTTCTTTTCTAGAACTCTCCATAGCACATCTCTTAGAAATTTATCACATTTCTTTTCTAAATCAATAAATATTATATGTAGATTCCTTATTCTCTCTATACCTCTCCATTTGACCTCACAATAAATTTATAACTTCCATAGTAGACCTACCCTGCTTGAATCCAAGTTAATTTTGAGAAAAAATAGTATCACGCTGCACCTATGCTCCATAACTCTCTCCCATAGCTTTTAAGTATGGCACATTAACTTAATTTCTTTATAATTTGCCCGATCTTATGCATCAACCTTCTTAAAAATAGGATTCAACACACTCATTCTCCACAAATATGGGATGTTCTTAGTATTCAAAATTATATTAAAAAATTAGTAAGCCAAGAAATTCCTTCATCTCCTAAGCATTTCCACACCTCTATTGAAATATCATCTCGTATAATAGATTTTCCATGCTTCATTTTCTTTAAAGTTTCTCTAACTTCAGTTTTATTAATAAGTCAATAAAAATAAAAATCTTTATTTTCATTTAGGGTGATAAGGTCACTAAAGTCAGTTGCATTCTCATAAGCCTCATTGAAAAGTTTTTTAAAAAATATTTCATCCACCTTTGTTCAATATCCTCATCTAAAAAATCACTTTTTGATATTCTTCATTAATACACTTAACTTAAACTAAATTTCACTTTATTATTTATTTTCAATCCCTTCATCTTAAAGTCTAAAACTAATAATTGATACTGGGTATATAAATTTGCGCTTAGAATATCTTTACAATCATTGCAATTTAAATAATATTTTTTAAAAAGAAAATAATCATTCTAAGTTTTACTATATTCATTCTTAAAAGTGATGTGATGCTCATCTATTTTCTTAATTATGGTATTAATAATTATAAAATCATAAGCTAAATAAAAATCTAATATAGTCTTACTATCTTTATTAATCACTTCCAATTTGTTTAAGTGTGCTAATATTAACCATCATATGTTTATACATGATAAAGTTAAGTTGTAAATACTCTAATTATTCTTCTACTCCACTAAACAAGTAAATCACATTATATTTTTAGTTCATATAAAATTTCTACATAAACTCAATGAAACATGGATTTAAAAACAATATTGAGTAATTTATAAAATTATGAATTTATTCTAAAATAAGTAGTCTCTAAAGCATCATAAGTTCTGAGAAAATTTTTTAACAATACACGAAGAATAAACTAAATAAAATAAACTCCATTGCAGTATAGAAAATAAAAGAGCAATAGATGGTTGAGGATAAATACTACTAAGAAATATTTTTTTTTTTTATAATGATTGCAGATTCTTTGCACTCCTTCCTCTTTTCCCTTTGGACTAACACAAAGTCAACATATGGTCACCCCTCTCCTGTAGCAACGTCCTCCTAAATGTAAAATATGAGCTCTTTATTTATAATTTTTGCAAATAACTAATTGGGTGCCATTATGCTAGCTTAGTAGCTTTGTGCCGCTGCTAAACCGTTGTCTCTGTTTTTCATTTGTCGTATTGGTTCACCAGTTTCAATTGTTGTAACTATCTTCTTCCTCAATACTGTGGCAATTTGGCACTGCGGAGCTCCGTCCTTAGCACCTCGACGCCATACTCACAGATGAATTTTAATCCTCTTCCCTGTGGTACCAAATAAATAGCGTTCTGGATCTATGTTGAATGTAGCGTGTGGTGCTTTGTTTGTAGCGTTGTGTTGCTTCTTTAATTTCAGAATATTTTGCTTATTTTATATAAGAAAATTAGAATTAACTAGCCTTTTTAACAAAATAAATGTAATTTGCACAACTTTTTTTCTTTTATCAAATTATCCCAAATTTTAAAATATTACTTGTTCTCAACTAATTCATATTACACTGGAATCAAATTTTCTTTTGCCGAAATGTGATATTTAGAAATTATAAAATTAATAGTTCAAGTATTAATACAATATAATTTGTAAATTTTTTCAATTAAAATAATTTATAACAACCCATTCCTTTAATTTTAATTAATATTCTTTTTTAAATGAACTTCTAAGTATATGTGATAATTTTGTTTAACATATAATTAATAATTTTTTAAATTAATGGGATTTACATCTTTAATGAATTAATTAATTAATTTTTAAGTTTTCATTTTGTATTATGATTCTATATTCTAATAAATCCTCTTAGAAGTGTACAAGAGGGGCTAGATATTGCTGGTACTAATTTTTATTAGTCTTGTATTTAATTTCTTTAATTACCTTTTTTACATACTAATTGACTCTGAATTAATCTAAATATTATATTCATATTAATTTTTAAATCAATTAATCTTTTATAAGCAGTCAAATGCTTAAGTGATTTAAGAAATTTAACTTATTAGGAATTACTAATTTTAAATGAAGTAGAATTACTAATTCTAAATGAAATGAATATTTGTTATTTTTTATTGTTTTATTTGGTGATTTTTTAAATTGTGTATTATTAAATATTTAATTTTCTAATTTATAAAGATTTGAATTTTATATTTTAAACAATAATACTGCATATAATTGAAAAAAAAAAAGACATGGGAATTTGATTTCATTCATTTCACAAAATTATAGCTAAATAAAAAAATAAAAATAGGAATTAATAAAAAAAATAAAATAACTAAAAAGAAAACAACAACAACAGCAAAAACAAGCCTTTATACCATTATGTGGGGTAAACTATATGAATCTTTTATCTTCATTATGTCTTTTTAAGAGTTAAATTCTCATTTAAATCTAATAAAGAAAGGTAATTTCTAATATTTTCTAAAAAAATCTTTTTCGGTCTTCCTCTACCATTCTTAACATAAGTCAAATCTAATATATTTACTTTTCTAATCGGGTTATCGGAATGCCATAGTTTTATGTGACCAAATCATCTAAGACTACTCTCTCTAATCTTATCTTTCACTAGAGCTACTCCAACCTTTTCACATATATGCTCATTTCATTTCCTGTCTCTAAGAGAAAAACCACTCATCCACCTCAGCATCCCCATCTCTACAACACTTAATATTATGCTTCTCATTTAATGGCCAACATTCTGCACCATAAAGAACTGCAGCTTTAACCACCATCTTATAGAATTTTTCATTAAGTTTATGGGGGCTTTTCTATCACACAATAAGCATGATGTATTCCTCCACTTCAACCATCCAACTTGAATTCTATTAATAAAATTCCCATCTTTTTCAAAATCACTCTGAACGATAGACCAAAGATATCGAAAACATCTACTCTTATTAATGACTTGATCACCCAAAATATAATCCCCCACTAGATCTATTATTACTAAAATTTTACTCCATATATTCAGTTTTAGATATACTCAAACAAAAGCCTTTAAACTCTAAAGTTGACCTCCACTATTCAAGTTTACTTTCAACACCCTCTCTAGTCTTATAAACAAGAAGAATATCATCAGTAAAAAGCATACACCCGGGTACAACCTCTTGCAAATGTCTAGTGAGAACATATATGACTAAATCAAAAAGATATGTGATTAAGGCTGATCATTGATGTAATCCACCTGACATAGAAAAGTACTCGGTTAAACCACATTATGTTTGAACACAAGTAACAACTCCTACATACATATCTTTAATGACTTGAACATAAGCATTATTAATCCCTTTCTTTTCTAGAACTCTCCATAGCACATCTCTTAGAAATTTATCACATTTTTTTCTAAATCAATAAATATTATATGTAGATCCTCCTTATTCTATCTATACATTTCCATCTGACATCATAATAAATTTATAACTTCCATAGTAGACCTACCCTGCTTGGATCTAAGTTAATTTTGAGAAAAATTAGTATCACCCTGCAACCTATGCTCCTTAACTCTCACCCATAGTTTTTAAGTATGGCACATTAACTTAATTTCTCTATAATTCGCCCGATCTTATGCATTAACCTTCTTAAAAATAGGAATCAACACACTCATTCTCCACAAATATGGGATGTTTTTATTATTCAAAATTATATTAAAAAATTAGTAAGCCAAGAAATTCCTTCATCTTCTAAGCATTTCCACACCTTTATTGAAATATCATCTGGTACAATAGATTTTCCATGCTTCATTTTCCTTAAAGTCTCTAACTTCAGTTTTATTAATAAGTCGATAAAAATAAAAATATTTATTTTCATTTAGGGTGATAAGGTCACTAAAGTCAGTTACATTCTCATAAGCTTCATTTAAAAGTTTTTTAAAAAATATTTCATCCACCTTTGTTCAATATCGTCATCTAAAAAATCACTTTTTGATCTTCTTCATTAATACCCTTAACTTGAACTAAATCCTTATTACTCTTATCTTTTTGTTTGGTTAACCTATATATATATATATATCTTTCACACTCCTTAGTATCTAATCTATTATATAAATCATTAAAAACTAAAATATTGGCATCACATATTGTTTTCTTATACTCTTTACGTGCCTCTTTATATCTGTTTGAATTATCAGAATTTTTATATCCAAACTAATTTTTATAACAAATCTTCTTATTTTCTATATTTTCTTGCACATATGGATTTCACCACAAACATTTTTACTATTAGGTGTTTTTTCCTTTGATACTCCAAGCACATCTTTTACAATATTCTTAATATTACTAACTATTTTTTCCTACATAAGATTAGCTTCCTCATGCACAGAAAAAATCTTAATATCTTGTTTCTTACTCTAAAAAATATTTTTTTAACATTCTTTAAAGGCCCACATCTAATCCTAGAATAACATTTTACTTTATTATTTATTTTATGTCCCTTCATCTTAAAGTCTAAAACTAATAATCGATATTGGGTATATAAATTTGCACTTAGAATATCTTTACAATCTTTGCAATTTAAATAGTATTTTTTAAAAAGAAAATAATCATTCTAAGTTTTACTATATTCATTCTTAAAAGTGATGTGATGCTCATCTATTTTTTTTAATTATGGTATTAATAATTATAAAATCATAAGCTAAAGAAAAATCTAATATGGTCTTATTATCTTTATTAATCACTTCAAACCTATAGTCACCATGAATATTTTTAAAATCTTCCACTTCTCTACCAAAATATCCATTTATATATCCTCTAATAATTTTTTTTTCTTTAAGAGAATCATTTGCATTAATTCTTCTAAGTTATTCTAAAATTTAAACTTTGAACCCATTTTCAAACCTTCTTGAGGAGCATAAGCCTTTATAATATTAATAATCTTAGCATCACTAACAATCTTTAAAGCTATATTCCTATCTCTAATTTTACTAATTTTTACACTATTATCCTTTAAACTCTTATCTATAATTAAACCTACACAATTTTTAGTATGACTCTTACCAGAATACCATTGAACTATTAATCTTCTTAGTATTGTCTCCAACCCATTTAGTTTTCTAATTATATAAAATATTTATGTCCATATGAATCATAATATCTATTAATTTCTTTAATTTTTCATTAAGAGAACTTATATTCCAAGTTCTTATCCTAATTTTAGTTTCATGAAAAAAGAAACTAAAAATAAAATTTAGTAGAGGACTCTCCCTATTCATTATTATCCTCCTCTTTTGCAGGCTTTGTTGTTGTTGCTGATGACATCGTTGCACTTGAATAAAAATCAAAGGGTGTGGGGCCTGAGAACATATTTTTTTGATCATGGGAGTTCATGTCTCAGCTCTTAAATATTCTAATTATGATTGTATTATAATCAAAATGGATTTGGTGTTGACATTGGTGTTGGAGCATCATATGGTTATACCTTTGATACATCCCCTATTATAGTCCTAAAAGATGTAGCCCAAATCCATGAATAAAAACTTGGATTCAATCCACTCTGTCTCAGAGGTCTATCACTTAATCTCTAAGCATCCAAGGATCTCTACCTATTAGGTCGATTAGCTAGATCCCTCTCCTTATTTTGAGAAGGAAAATTTGGAGGACTAGATCTTAGATATAGTAAGGAGAAAAAGAGGAAAGATTTGCTCCCCCATTTTTTTACGGCTCTGGTAGCTTCATATATATAATTCATAAATTAGGTAGATATGATCTAAACCTAATCCTAAGTATATAATGAATTGATTAAAACATAATCTTCCCAAAGTCTATGTTGAACTCTTAAATGCAGTAATTTAAATTTGTCATATCCTTTATTACTTCACTAATAGTTCTGTTAGGCATGAGCTTCACAAAAATAAAATAGTGCGATGCTTTTAACTCTTGGGTAAGAGTAGACACGATAAAATTTATTATATTGTCCTCTTTCCACATTCATTGAGCTTATAAGTCCCTATAGGTTAAGAATCTAAGAACTTCATCATATTCAAAAGAAGAAGTACAAAAATTTAAGTATTCATCCCCCAATAAATTAATAATTTAGAGTTTAAAAGATTTAGTTAATCACTACAGAGGTAAATAAGACCAACTTTCCACTAGCGTATACTAATTCTTTACAAGGCTCCTTTGCGTTAGTGAATAATTTTTATACTATAGGACATATAGTAGGTTTTGTTTTCATACCCTAAATTTCATTATTCAAAGCTAAAGTCTAAACCTTTAGATTTTTACTGTTTCAGGTCCCCTGACAAATTAAAATCTAGAGTTTGAAATATTTAGTTAATAACTACAGGGGTAAATAAGACCCATTTCCCTCTAACGTATACTAATTAATTATAAAGCTCCTTTGTGTATGTAAATAATTCTTATACTATAGGATATACATCAGGTTTAGGATTTCATACCCTAAAATTCATTATTCAATCCTTAAGTCTAAACTCTTTGCATTTTTCCTATTTTAGGAGAATTTTTATTTTATTCAAAACCTTTGGTGAATGCTCTAAAATGGTGTTTGATCATTTGCTTATTGATTAGTCATGCCCCTAAAGTCAAGCTAACCATTTTGAAGATTTCAATGTCCTTCTAAACCCTAAAACATAAAGTATTACCCAAGCCTATAAACCTTCAAATACTTATAAGCCAGGCTACTTGATATAGAATCTTATTGTAAATTACCTTGGAATGCTTTTGAAACCCATCAAATAGGTTCATAATCATAATCATATTAATTTGAAATCCCTTGAACTCTTGGTGGACTATGGTTGACAAAAGACCCATAAATCCTAAAAACCTTAAAATAAATTTTTCCTAGCTCAGCCATATATTGACCCAAGACCCCTTCCAATAAATTCTAAATCACATTTATAATGGATTGAACTTATAAACACATGTTGGTCAAGACAGGTTGACCAAGTCAATATAGGCTAACAAAAATCCCCCTTTAACCCTAAAAATTGCATTCCATGGATCTAGACCTCACTATATCATAAAACCTCCTCCAATAAGGTCTAAAAGACATTTGGAATGAGGTGGACCCATTCCCAACTCCTGGTAAAACCTAATTGACTAAGTCATCCATGATTGACCAAGTTAACCATTGTTAACCAAACTAGCCCTAAAGCATCTCAAATTAAAATAAATTCATTTACACCCAACCAAAGTACCAAAAACCATAGTTACCATTCATTATGTCATAGAGGGTTAGCAAAATAAGATTTAGCTGATGGGCCCACTTAGGCTAGCCACTGGGCTTGGCCCAAGTGAACTTAAAGGATTTTTTGAGCTAAATCACAAATCTTTTAAAATTAAATTATATAAATACTTATAGTAAGTTTCCTTGTACCTTTTGCACCAAACCTAACCATCCCAACCTATGGGTGGACCTAGGTCAACCAATTGGGTTGACCTAAATCATTAAAATAAAGAAATTTTAGGTTGATTCAATACCTAACTCAAATTAAACCCTATATACTATTTAATTACATTATAAAATAGTCATTATATTTGTCCTAGTCAGCTCAAGCCATGTGTAGAGATGATGTGGCATGATTTCTTAAAACAAACCATGTGCAAGCATGGGTTAAAGCCTAACTCTATAGATAACTAACAATATGGCTTATAACTTCTTAGATGACTTGTTTACCTTATGTTGGATAGTTTTTAATAAAATTTATGAGGGTTATAAAACCCTAAAGAACTAGTACCGAGGCTAACAGAGAGGGGGGGGGGGGGTTAATTGGTAATTTAAAAGCTTCTTTAAATAAAAAGAAAAGTCCCCCATTTAAACATTTTTCAACATCTAAAAAAATAGATAATTTTATCCCTTGATGCATAAGCAAAGTAATTTCATAATAGCAAAATAAAAATATTTCAACCACACAATTATCACAAAAATAAATGCAAAAATTAACATCAAGAATAAAAATACAAGAGATTTATAGTGATTTGGTCAACCTAACCTACGTCCACTCCTCGGAGTCACCCACTCCAAGTATTGCTCTAAATATTTAATGAACCTCCTTTAACCCCCACAACTAGGAGGAGAAGCCCTTACAATCTTCCACCAACCCAATGTGGTAGAGGACCATAATCCTTTTTTTCATTCCAAGAGATGGAAGAGAACCTTGAATTTCTTTCACCTTCCATGGTGCGGTGGTGCCCAAAGAGATCTTATTCTTCCCAAAACTTTCCTCAAGATAAATCTTGAATTTGATGGTACTAATATGCAAGCTTGCCAGAGTATGAGAAACCCCCTCCACACTCCCTTGAAAACTATAAGGATCTTCTCCCGCTCAAACTTCACCCTTTACTCTCTCCCTTTAAAGGCTCTATCTTCAAGTTTTCTCTAGAAGAACATGGACTCAATGCATGCAAAAGACTCTTGCAAAGTCTTTGGAGAAAGCTTAAATAGAGGTCATCAAAAACCTTAAAAACTCAATTCTACTATTAAATATTATATAATACGATCCTGAAATTGTCTTATATGATTAGTTCAAAATAACCCTTTCAGCCAGTATGATCAATATTTCCCTATACGAGTAGCTTAAGTGTTTAAATAGATCATCCAATATGATTATGAGATCATCCAAGATGATTAGTTCAACTGAAATGTAGTTTATCTAAGATGAAGCATGGGATGACCAAAATCATCTCTGTTGATCATACAGTACAATCCAATTTATATCTTTCGATCAGAATATCAAAATTAAGCAGATTTGATTAATTAATCATAGGATTAATTTAGGCATGATTGTAATAGATTATCCAATACAATATATATCATCATGGACAATTAGAATAAAATATGAAATTTAAAATCTTACCTAAATTAAGATTGGAACTATTTTTCATGATCATAACTGATCATTCTGGATGATCTAAATTGTTCAGTACCATAAGTTAGATGAGTTTATTGTATAGTATGATATAAATTATACAATATAATTAGTTGAAAATTTGAACTTCTAGTTTCCCCTTGAGTGTGTGTATACATGGTCACCAAGCTAGCTTATAGCCTCATCAAACTTGACTCAAGAAATAAAAAATATATTAGTGAATATTATAAAAATCTTTATAATATAACTCATTCTATCTAATATTGAACCTTAAATTTTTGTTGGATAGTACACATTATTCCTAAAATATTAGTGCACACACAAACAAAAATATATTGCAAATATAAATAGACATAAGGATGTGAGCCACAATATTTATTTTCATCAAAAACTTAAACACGTGAGTTAGAGTTGCAATAATCTCCTATTTTTTGATGATGACAAACATTACTGGTTCAATTTATAAAACTAAAAATATTTTCTCCTAATTTCCCCATCACTTAGATAATTATATTAAAGATAGGGGAAATAAAAAAAGTATTTTTATATAAAAATTTAAAAAAAAACTTTTAGAACCTAAATAATAGATAAAATAATACAATACTATATGAACAAATACAACATAAACACAAATACAACCAGTCAAACACATTCTCCCCCTTTGATATTATCAAAAAGAAGAAAAAAACACAAAAAATAAAACATAACAAACATAACAAACTAAAGATCATACATACTCTAATAAAATGGATGTGGTTATGAGGTTTAAGAAGAATTAATTAATTTCAATAAAATTTTTCAAAATGAGAAAGTTACCTCTTGATTTTATTCAAAAACTTAGTAAGAAATGAATTGACCGCACTAAGATCTTGAAAGGCTGGAGATTTAAATTTTATTAACCCTAGCTCAGGTTCCTTACAGGTTAAAGTCCTTTTTTTAAAAAAAATCTAATTCATAAAAGAAATTAAAAGGGAAATGTGATCTTTTGAAACTTCTTTTTAGAAATATATCTTAAGAGAATAGCATTGTAAAGCGTTGAATAAGAAATCATGATTCTTAAATTCAAGTGTGAATGATATCTATTGGTACATGGATTTGTCTAAGGTTTAAAGACTTGAAAGGAAGACAAGCTAACTTATTGTGGGTTTATTTTATATATCTTTATCAATTTTGGCACACTTTACACATCTTTTAATTTTTGATACACTATGTGCTTCTTGTAATTTTTGACGGACATTGCACATCTTTTCATTTTGGGCTCATCTTATGCCTCATTTCGTTTTTGCTAACTTACTTCCTTTTTAAGTGTTTTTTTTTTTGAGAAACTGCATATAACACTATTATTAATAAACCAAAAAGAAAGGAAAAAACTAAGTGAATTTGGATAATTCACATTCCTCCTTTAGAATTTTAAAGAAATTAGGAGGAATGTGATTTATGTCCAAACTATCCCAAACAAATTCATTATTTCTATCATAGTTAGCACAGCAATCGGCTAACTTATTACAGCCTATATTAACAAATTAAATAATAACTTGATTAAACTTCCTAAGAAAAAAGAAGTCTTCAGAGCAAATGTTGTTACCTCCTTGTACTCCTTCCTTGATTGACTTTTGAATGAATTTTAAGACATTATAATTGTCTCCTTCTATAATGATTCCTGTAGCTTCAAACATCCACTCTTGTAGAACTCTATTGAAGGATAAAACCGCTTCTAGTTCTAGAGAAGAACTATCCCAATGCACAAGTTTGAACCCAAACGCAAATAGGAATCTACCTTTGCTATCTCTTAGAATTCCTCCAATACTTGCAGAATAGTTATTACTGAGATAAGCATCCACATTTAATTTGATCCAATCGGTTGGAGGGGGATTCCAAACATGAGAAAA
>NW_021319160.1:457231-515587 GCF_001605985.2 Dendrobium catenatum | reverse complement strand
GATAATGTCGGCAACTTGCAATTAATGAGCTCCTTTGAATCTCTTCTATTTAAGAGCTATTATTCAACATTTTTTAACATCCTTGACTGCTATCTTGAACTGAGAAAACCTAAAGGAGATAGACAGAGAGGGGTAGAGAGAGAGAGGATCTTGTGAGGGGGAGCTTGTGAGGGAGATTCACAAGGGTTGCTCTAAGCATTGTTTCACTTCTTCTTCCACTAGAGTCTCTTATCCATGGAAGGGTTGGGAGAGGTAAGCTTCAACAATCGATCAAGGTTCTCTTCCTGCTTCAGGAGGAAGCAAAGGAGTTGGGTTATCTGCCTTGCAAGGGGTGAAAAAAAGGAGGTGTTTGTAAGGGCTTCTCTGTCTAATTGTGGGGGCTAAAGGAGAGTCACGATTGTAGTGCAATACTCGGAGGGCTCCTCTGGGGAGTGGACGTAGGTCGAGTTGACCGAACCACTATAAACCCTTGTGTTCTTTTTACTGCTTCCGCATTTAATTTTTTCGCACTTATTTTCCATGGTGATTTTGGTTTGAGTTTCATTGTGCTTTGGTTAAAGTTTTTTTAAATACCAATTCACCCCCCTCTTGGTTAGTCTTGGGCTAGTTCATAAGGGCCTAACATCCATAACAAACTTTCAAGTGGTATCATAGTGGGTTTCATAAAAACTGAGTTTGAAAACTTTTTAAATTTTGATCCGTGGCTAACTTTGGAAATCGTAATACATCGGAAAGATATTCTATTACCCGACCACCCTTATTTGACAATCTACCTTTTAATTTTTGGAAAATTCATATGTCTACTTTTTTACAATTAATTGATTATCGCATGTGGATGCTTATTAAAGAAGGGTATTCTCCACCTTCTCGTGAACTTAATGGAATTAAAACGGAAGTGCCTTTTCCTGAATGGACTTTTGATGAAAGAGATTTAGCTCAACTTAATGCGAAGTGTTTAAACTATTTTTTCTTTTCTTTAAAGTCTGAAGATTACATGCATGTTTCTACTTGCACTATTGGTAAAGAGATTTGGGATAGGTTGTGCATTACTTATGAAGTTAAGCAATCTCGTTTGAATATTCTCTTGCATGATTACAAACTTTTTCGTATGAAATCTTCTGAATCAATTTCTGATATGTATACAAGGTTTACTCAGATTGTAACTTCTTTGCATGCCTTAGGAAAATAACTTTCAAATTATGAAAAAGTGAACAAAATTTTGAGATGCTTGCCTTCCTCTTTTGATGCTAAAATCACCGCCATTACTGAATCTAAAGATTTGAATACCTATTCGATTGATAACTTACTTGGCTCACTCATTGCTTTCAAGCAAGGGGTGAATCAAAGAAATCTTAATGCAAGTGAGAAAAAGAAGGAGAAAATTATGGTATTGAAGGCCAACAAAATGGACTCTGATTCTTCCGGGTCTAAAAGCGATGACATTGCCTTAATCACAAGGTAATTTAAAAGCTTTCTAAGAGTCACAAGCATCATCAAAATTGGAGAAAAGGTAAGGATAACAAATATTCTAAAGGATATTCTGATGTTGTTTGTTTTGAATGCAGGAAGCGTGGACATATCAGAGCTGATTGTCCTACACTTCAGGATCACTACAGCAAAGAAAAGAGTGAGGAGAAACCTAAGTTCAGGAAGGATAAGAAGAGAATTTAAAAGGCATTTATGGCAGAATCTGCTTCTGATTCATCTAAAATTGAACCTGAGGAAGAAACAAGAAACTTGTGCTTAATGGTAGAATATCATCTTGATCAATGTAAGGAAGAAGAGGTATGTAAACTAACCTATAATCAATTGTTTAAAATTTATGAGAAAATTCATGCATCTTACAAAAAACTTAAGAAAACTCATGCTTGTTTAAAATTGGAGCTTTTGAATTTACAAAAAGAGTATGAAATTATTCTCAAAGATCATTCAACGATTGATTCAAATCACATGATTCATTAAAAGCTTCATACACCTCACTTGAATCTAATTTTAAGAAATCTAAAGAGATGGAGCAAAATTTAAAATCTAAAGAGATGGAGCAAAATTTGAGGATTAAGAATGCTGCTTTAGAAAGTACTAACTCGATGTTTAAAATTGAATTGGAAACAATTAAGAGAAATTGGATGACACCCACCTTTGATCTAAAGCCAAGACCTAAGAAGAGGCATTATAACCTAAACCATTTAAGAAATTCTTTTCTTGGTGTTAGATGCTTTTCATGTGGCATGCTGGGACACATCTCACACACTTGCACTATTCACCATAGTACATATTGGGTGTGGAGACAAAAATTGAATGATTACAGCATAACAGACATGCATTGCACTCTACTTTTCATAAGAAGGGACCTAAATCTTTTTGGGTTCCTAAATCTGACAGTTATTAATTTTTGCAGGATTTCTCTCACCAAAGACCTTGTGAGAAGCATATGATTCTTGGACAAACGGAGGCTCGCAGCTCATAATTGCTTAAACTTGCAGCTTAATAAATTCTTGAAATGCATGTGTTGATCATCATTATTTTCTATCTTTTGTGCTTGTTTCTTTTTAGTTATTTTTCTTTTCATTCCTTTTCTTTATGATGATTTTTCCTAGTTCTTAAATTTTGGAAATTTATAGCGAATGATTAGCATATCTAAATTGGTTAAAGGAAGAAACACCGTTGATGGTTTCCCTCCCTCTATCTTCTTTTAGTGGTATAATTTTCTTCTCTAAACAAAAGTCTATCCCATATTAATAATTGGTTTTTTAAATTAAGCTCCTTTTTATCTTGCTAAAAAAATCTACCTTATATTTATAATATTCAAAGCTTTTATATATCTTTCAAATTAAATGAAATCTTGCCATTGCACTTATCATATAATTGCTAAAGTCTGCTTTGTGGTCTATTCTTCCTTATATTAGAGAGTGAGTTTTTATTCTTTAATATCTGGAAGATCTACTCACAACTAATTATATTTTAAGAGTTGTTGAAAAAAGGATCTAGCTTACAAGAACAAAAAAAAAAGGCCAATGACGTCAAAAACAAAAAGATGCTCAATGATGCCAAAATTGAAAAATTTATATACACAAAAGTGTATCAAAAAACAAAAGATGCGCAAAAAGCGCCATTCAAATTGACAAGAGGCATAAAATGAGCCCACATAAGACAAGCTTACCCCTCTTTCAAACTTTTAAAATTTTAGAATAATTCACGGGTTACTTGATATTTTCAAAGGCTTGATTTCAAGTACCATAATTGAGACAAATTACTTTGGTATATTATTCTATAAGTTAATTTTCTTTGGAGCAAGTTTTGAACGGATCTTCTTTTTACCCAATTTATTTATTCTGAGTTAGGCAATTTATTTTCAAAAGATGATTTGTGCCCTGAAAGAAGTTCGAGCTAGGGTTAAAAGGATCAGATATTCTACCATTTTTAGATTTTGACATTGTTAACTCATTAATCTTTCGAATCTTTAAAATATAATTATTTGGGAAATTTATCATATACTGCTTTGCAAAAACTTAAAAAAATTAGAAAATTAAAAAAAAAAAACAAAAAATCTTTGTTTGTTTTTATCTTTTTTTATTTTTTTGTTGTTATTTTTAGATTGGTTTTATTATTTGTGGGCTCTCTCTAATCATCTCCATCTTTCCCTGGTTTTCCAAATTTTGTCATATCGTCCTAATCGATATTTTTATCATCTTGGACGATTCGACTATCTCTGTTCAAAATCCATCTGCTGAACTTTCTGACTTTGCTGAAATTCATCATCCTGGATGATCCCATATCACCCTGGACAAACTGATCGATCTCTATTACAATCATCTTGATCTTCTTGGCCTATTAAAGTTTCATCCTGGTCGATGTGATTATGGACATCGTCCTGGCCGATACACCCGATCATCCTGGATGATACACGTGTCAGTACGTTTAAAATCTTTTAAATTGCCTGGTACGATCCATTATTGGACAATCAACCTGGGCGATCCACTGTTCGTCCTGGATGATACACGTAGCACAGATTTAAAACATTTTCTATTTGGCCTATACGATTCATTATTGAGCATCATCCTGGACGATACAACTAATTGGCCTGGATGATCTGCTTTTTCAATAGTCGTCCGGTCTGACTCCTTGGGATGATCGTCTGTGTCTAATCGTCGCGGCCGATGTCTGATTGGCCGAGACGATCAGACCTGCATTTTGACCAATCGGCCTGTACGCAATTACTGAACCAGATCGTCCTGGTCGATTCTATGATCGTCCTGGATGATACGACTGATTCTTTAAATTCAACCAGATTTCAGCCATTTTCTTTACACTTTCTTTCCCTTTACTTTCTACTCTTTATTTACTTGCTGTTCCTTGCTTATGGCTGGCAAAAACCGCATTTGACAAACCTCTGGAAGCTCCTCGAGGGCCACACTGGACCCTCGATTTAGGGAGGAAGAAGATTATGCTGCCTACCATCAGTACAAAGAATGCGGGATCACTCTCTCCAAAATAATCAATCCTGTCCACCTCTCATATCCGGTATTAGACCTCTTCACTCACACTTCTCTATGCTTTTTGCAAACCTTCGCATAAACTCTTCCTACACTGCCCTCACCTCCTATGTGAATCAACGCCCTGTCGAGATCATATACCAGGACTGTGCTGAACTTTTGCAACTATCCACCACTGGGGATAAGTTGCATACCATTATCTCTGATCCTAATTTTAACTGGTCATCTGCAAACAACTTTCTTCACCACACCAACGCCCCCTTTCATGTTGGAGAGACAAGATCTTTACTCAAAGATGCTAGGACAATCCAACATATCCTTCGCACTTCCATTATTCTAAAAGTCGGGGACCGAGTCCACATCACTCCTCTTATTTCACTTACTACCTTTTACATCATGGCCCATAGAGAATTTAATGCTACTGACCTGATCTTTCGATACATTGATCATTTGATAACAATCTGCGATCCAGGTCATAAGATGAAACCTAACCTTGCTTTAGGACGCCTCATAGCTTATATTCTTGAAACCAAATACCAACTTTAATATCCTCCTTGTCCCGACCTTTAACCTCCTTGCTGCTCTAACAGTTTCTTCAATGTATTTCATAGTACTCGTTTCCACCCGGAGATGGGGAAGCTCAGGGGGCCAAAGAGGAGGAGGCTCCCGCTCCCATTCTTGAACCTGTTCCTCTTCGCCAGCACTCACAGCTGGATCAGTTGGTGGAGAGATTTGATCAGTTGGAGGCCCGGTTCAACACTTTCATAGCTCACCAGTAGCAGTAGCACGATGAGGATATAGCCCGCCAGCAGCAGCAGCATGACCAGGACAAGGCCTGGTTTGGGGCACAGTTTGCTTCGCTCTCTTGTTACTTTCAGCAGCCACCACCTCCACTTCCGTCTGATGATCAGGGTCCCTCGTTTCTCTAGTTTTAGTTTCAGTTTTCTGTAGTTTGTTTTCTCTACATTATGAGTTTTTTTTTGTTTACTTTGTTTCATCGTTTCCTCCTCCTTTTTGAGATGTCAAAAGGGGGAGTAGGATGTTTGAGTGTTTTCACTATGTTATGTATTCTTAATTTTGGAAGCTTTTTATTTTGCACTGTTATTTTGGAATTAATCGTCGGAGTGTTTTGTCATCATCAAAAAGAGGGAGATTGTTACAAATCTATTTTCATGGATTATGTTTTGATGATTAGCAAACACTCTTATTTCTCTACGACTGCCTTTTCTACTGACATTTCAGGGCCACAAGATCAAAAGATAATCGGAACCAGCTCAAAATTGGGTAGACTAAGCCTGAGTTAGTTTGTAATTTTCTTTTTCCCTTTCTTGAGTCAATTGTAAACATTGAAGTGTTCTGATGTTAAGTAACCCTACACACTCACACATGAGTGTTTTTTCCATCTGACTTAGAATTTCTATTTTTACTCACATCGTCCTGGATAATCGGGTTCAAAACAGAAACCCTAATCAGGACATCTTATTAAGGCTGCTGTCATTAGCCAATCGGCCTGGATAATACTTATATCGACCAGGCTGATAGACTCAAAATAGAAAGAATTAGCCGCCGTGATCTATTTAGGTATTCTTTATTTTTGGAAATCGTCCAGGATAATATTATATCATCTTGGACGATTTGATACAATTGTGCCTAAAATAATCCAGCAATCAAGAAAGAAATTAAGGATGATTAATACGATCACATTATCCTGGATGATCGTAAGATCGGCCGGGACGATCTGCTAAAAAAACCTTAGTTGCTCCTAGATGATAAATATTGGACAGCTCAAATTCCAGGCGATAGTCTGGCGATCAGGATCAGCCAGCTCAAATTCTGGGTGATGCTCTGGATGATTTTCCTCTTATTTGAACTAATCATCCAGGACGATCGTGAGATCGGCCCGGACGATCAAGCTATTTTGGAATCGTCCAGAACTCTTTTCAGAGCAATTTTCTGGCTGATAGTCTGTGATTTAAACTAATCGTACAGGACGATTTATAATCATCCTAGACGATATGAACAACTTTCTTTTATTCGTCCCAGATCATCCCGACTGATTAGGCTTAAATTGCACTGATCGTACAAGACGACATTAGTATCGTCCTGGATGATAATGTCGACAACTTACAATTAATGAGCTATTTTGAAGCTCTTCTATTTAAGAGCTATTGTTCAACGTTTTGAATAATCTTTTGCTGCTATCTTGACCTGAGAAAGCCTAGAGGAGAGAGAGAGAGAGAGGGAGATAGAGAGAGGATCTTGTGAGGGGGAGCTTGTGAGGGAGATTCATAAGGGTTGCTCCAAGCATTGTTCCACTTCTTCTTCCACTAGAGTCTCTTGTCCTTGGAAGGGTTGGGAGAGGTAAGCTTCAGCGATCGATCAAGATTCTCTGCCTGTTTCAGGAGGAAACAAAATGAGTTGGGTTCTCTGCCTTGCTGGGGGTGGCAAAAAGGAGGTGTTTGTAAGGGCTTCTTCGCCTAGCTATGGGGACTAAAGGAGAGTCACGATTATAGTGCAATACTCGGAGGGTGCCTCCTGGGAGTGGACGTAGGTCGAGTTAACCGAACCACTATAAACCCTTATGTTCTTTTTACTTCTTTCGCATTTAATTTTTCCGCACTTGTTTTCCGTGGGGATTTTGGTTTGTGCTTCGTTGTGCTTACGTTTATTTTTTTTTAAAAATACTAATTCACCCCCCTCTTGGTTAGCCTTGGGCTAGTTCATAAGGGCCTAACATCCCCAACGAACTCTTAGGTGGACTATGGTTGACAAAAGACCCATAAATCCTAAAAACCTTTAAATAAAATTTTCTTAGCTCAGCCATATATTGATCCAAGACCACTTCCAATAAATTCTAAATCACATTTATAATGGATTGAACTTATAACCACAACTTGGTCAAGCCAGGTTGACCAAGTTAATATAGGTTAACAAAAATTCCCCTTTAACCCTAAAATTGCATTCCATGCATCTAGACCTCACTATGTAATAAAATCTCCTCCAATAAGGTCTAAAAGACATTTGGAATGAGTTGGACCCATTCCCAACTCCTGGTAAAACCTAATTGACTAAGTTATCCATGATTGAACAAGTCAACCATCGTTAACCAAACTAGCCCTAAAGCGTCTAAAATTAATACACATTCATTTAGACCCAACCAAAGTACCAAAAAACAAAGTTACCATTCATTACATCCTAGAGGGTTAGCAAAATAAGATTTAGTTGATGGGCACACTTAGGCTAGCCACTGGGCTTGGCCAAAGTGAACTTAAAGGGGTTTTTTTGAGCTAAATCACAAACCTTTTAAAATTAAATTATGTAAATACTTATAGTAAGTTTCCCTGTACCTTTTGCACAAAACCTAACCATCCCAACCTATGGGTGGACCTAGGTCAACCAATTAAGTTGACCTAAAACATTAAAATAAAAAATTCTTAGGCTGATTCAATGCCTAACCCAAATTAAACCCTATATACTATTTAATTACATTATAGAATAGTCATTATATTTGTCCTAGTTAGCTCGAGCCATGTGTAGAGATGATGTGGCATGATTTCTTAAAACAAACCATATGAAAGCATGGGTTAAAGCCTAACTCTATAGATAACTAACAATATGGATTATAACTTTCAAGATGAGTTGTTTACCTTATGTTGGATATTTTTTAATAAATATTTATGAGGTTATAAAACCCCTAAAAGAAACTAGTTCCGAGGCTAACCAAGAGGGGTGGGGGGGTGAATGGTAATTTAAGAACTTCTTTAAACAAAAAGAAAAGTCCCTCTTTTAAACCTTTTTCAACATCTGAAAAATAGATAATTTTATCCCTTGATGCAGAAGCAAAGTAATTTCATAATAATAAAAAAAAAATAAGGATTTCAACCACACAATTATCACAAAAATAAATGCAAAAAATAAAATCAAGAACAAAAATACTAGAGATTTATAGTGATTAAGTCAACCTGACCAATGTCTACTCCCTAGAGTCACCCACTCCAAGTATTGCTCTAAACCTTTAATGAACCTCCTTTAGCACCCACAACTAGGAGGAGAATCCCTTACAAAATTTCTTCCACCAACCCGATGTGGTAGAGGACCGTAATCTATTTCTCATTCCAAGAGATGGAAGAGAACCTTGAATTGCTTTCACCTTCCACGGTGCGGCGGGTACAGCCGGGTCCTTTGACACCAAAGAGATCTTGTTCTTTTCAAAATTTTCCTCAAGATAAATCTTGAAGTTGATGGTACTGATATGCAAGCTTGCCAGAGTAACTGTAAGAAACCCCCTCCACACTCCCTTGAAACCTACAAGGTTATTCTCCCTGTCAAACTTCACCCATTACTCTCTCCCTTTCAAGGCTCTCTCTTCGAGTTTTCTTTAGAAGAATAGGGACTCAATGCATACAAAAGACTTGTGCAAAGTATTTGGAGAAAGCTTAAATAGAGGTCATTAATAACCTTAAAAATTCAATTATGCCATTAAAGATTATATAATACGATCCTAAAATTGTCCTATATGATTAGTTCAAAATAACCCTTTCAACCAGTACGATCAACATTTCCCTATATGCGTAGATTAAGTCTTTAAATAGATCATCCAATATGATTATGAGATCATCCAAGATGATTAGTTCAACTGAAATGTAGTTTATCTAAGATGAAACATGGGATGACCAAAATCATCTCTGTTGATCATACAGTACAATCCAGTTTATACATTATGATCATAATATCAAAATTAAGTAGATTTGATTAATTAATCATAGGATTAATTTAGGCATGATTGTCATAGATTATCCAATACAATATACATCATCATGGATAATTAGAATAACATATGAAATTTAAAATCTTACCTAAATTAAGATTGACAACTATTTTTCTTGATCATAATTGGTCATCCTGGATGATCTAAATTGTTCAGTACCATAAGTTAGATGAGTTGATTGTATAGTATGATATAAATCATATAGTATAATTAGTTGAAAAATTGAATTTCTAGTTTTGACTCAATCTCACTCCCCTTGAGTGTGTGTATGCATGGTCACCAAGCTTGCATACAACCTTATCAAACTTGACTCAAGAAATCAAAAATATATTAGTGAATATTATAAAAATCTTTATAATATAACTTATTCTATGTAATATTTAGCCTTAAATTTTTGTTGGATGGTACACATTGTTCCTATAATTTTAGTGCACACACAAACAAAAATATATTGCAAATACAAATAGACATAAGGATGTGAGCCACAATATTTGTTTTCATCAAAAACTTAAACTCGTGAGCTAGAGTTGCAATAATCTCCTATTTTTTGATAATGGCAAATATTACTGGTTCAATTTATAAAATTAAAAACATTTTCTCCTAATTTCCCCATCACTAAGATAATTATATTAAAGATAGGGGCAATCAAAAAAGTATTTATATATATAAAAAAAAAGTTTTAGAACCTAAATAATAGATAAACTAATACAAATACTAGATGAACAAATACAACATAAACACAAATATAACCAGTCAAACACATTCTCCCCCTTTGATATTATCAAAAGGAAGAGAAACACACAAAAAACAAAACAAAACACATATAACAAACTAAGGATCATACATACTCTGATAAAGTGGAGGTGGTTATGATGTTTAAGAAGAATAAATTAATTTCAATAAAATTTCTCAAAATGAGATAGTTACCTCTTGATTTTATTCAAAAACTTAGTACGAAATGAATTGACAGCACTAAGATCCTGAAAGGTTGGAGATTTAAATTTTATTAATCCTAGCTCAGGCTCCTTACAGGTTAAAGTCCTGTTTTTTTTTAAAAAATCTAATTCATGAAATAAATTAAAAAGGAAATGTGATCTTTTGAAGCTTCTTTTCAGAAATATATCTTAAGAGAATAGCATTGTAAATTGTTGAACAAGAAATCATGATTCTTAAATTCAAGTGTGAATGTTATCTATTGGCACATGGATTTGTCTAAGGTTTAAAGACTTGAAAGGAAGAGAAGCTAACTTATTGTGGTTCATTTTATGCCTCTTTATCAATTTTTGGCACACTTTACGCATCTTTTAATTTTTGATACACTATGTGCATCTTGCAATTTTTGACGAACATTACACATCTTTTCATTTTTGGCTCATTTTATGCCTCATTTCATTTTTGCCAACTTATTTCCTTTTTAAGTGTTTAAAGATTCGTAGTTGTGAGGTTATCTCTCAAATACAAGAGAAGAGGAACTCACTCTCTTTTATAGGAAAATTGAAACCACAAATCAAAACCTGATCCATCTAATATAGATTAATAACTTGAATAAGAAAATTTGAAATTAGATTCAATGATTCGCAAAAATATTCAAATGAGATAGATAATTATAGGAAGATGTAATAGATTTTTATTTCTTCGTCTAGTTTTTAATTTGAAATAGTTTTTGATTAAAAAAGAAATCACACCACTAAAGGAGTTAGAGGGAGAGGGATAATAATTAATTTTTTCCCTTTAATTATTTAGAGAAGTCAATAATCAGTTACCAAGAATTTAAGTAAAAAGAAGGTAAATTTTTAATTTTTTTTTAAAAGTGAGAAGTGATTGATTCTCTTAAGCAAATATGACGTGAGATGTGATTTGAAGGTGATGATCAAAGAGTGTTATAAAAAATTTACATGAAAATAAAATAAAATAAATAAAAAATTACAAACATAAATAAGAAAACACTAAAATAATAAAGAAAATAAAAAACATTCACGGTGAATAAAACTAATGAATACATATAAATTAATTAATAGATAAACACATAAACAAAACTTTATACCTCATAATCTTCTTCTTGATCTAATGATTCAGAAGCTAGGTCTGCCTTGGAAATCTTTTGCTTTTAATTAATTGCCCTTATCAACCATTGTTGACCAAAGTGTCCCTTAGGGGTTTAAACACTCATTCCAAACCAAATGACATCCCTTTAGCTTGGGACCACTTGCATTGAGTTCATGTGATCAATTTGAACTTAATAAACCCAACCC
Source organism: Dendrobium catenatum (assembly GCF_001605985.2). Lineage (NCBI taxonomy): Eukaryota > Viridiplantae > Streptophyta > Magnoliopsida > Asparagales > Orchidaceae > Dendrobium > Dendrobium catenatum. The sequence continues at coordinate 504,074 of NW_021319160.1, read as the reverse complement.
TTAATCTTAGGTCAACTTGGTTTACCAAGTCAATCAAGTTTGACAAAACCTCCCATACACATCTATCCTTTCAAAACCTTTGACCAAGAATTCTCAAAACCCATTCAAACCCATGGGGTGACCCATTAGGTCCTCAAAAAGCCCCTCTTGAAGATGCAAGCCTTGGGTCCACTTGGGTTAACCATTTGGCTTGACCCAAGTGTCCAAAGAGAGGTTGCCCTTGAGCCAATTTCAAACCTTAGCCCAATTAAATCAAAATAAAAAGAGGCATTGGGTTTTCCATGACTCAACACACCTTCCCTAGTTGAACCCTTATATCAACATGGGTTAGAAATCAGGCTAGTCCAAAGTGGCCAAAATCACTAAGGCTTGAGCCATTTCCCAACTAAAGCTCCATATATGTAAATAAACACTTCCATTAGGTTGCCCTAGTTCCAACAGACCTACCCTAGTTAGCACCATCCTTGGGTTGACTTAGTTTAACCTCTAGCCTAGCCCAAAGTGGTCAAAACCACTTTGACTTGAGCCACTTATCACATCAGACCGCATCAAGTCGAATTGACCATGGTATTGGGTTCCCCTTGACCAAATTCATCTTCCCCATCAACCCCATGACTTGACTCAATCCAGGATACACCCAAATTGTCCCTAACAGAGTAAGTTTAGGTTGACCCCAGCTCATTATAGGAATTGGGCTACCTCCTGCCCAATTGAGCAACCTTTTGAGCTCACTAGACTCCAAAAGACCAATCCACCTAAGCCTGACCCAGCCAATGGCTACAGTATGGTTGGAGCAAGTAGATTGGAGCTTTAGTGGTCCCCTCCATCTTAGGCCTCGTCCAAAGCCTTCCATAGCCTAAGTTTATCTGCATCGAGCTCACAAGACCTTGGGGACATATCCTATTCTATTTGGTAGCCATCAAATAGCTTGCCGGATTGATCTCGGCCATCAATGGCTATAGTAACGACTTAAATAGGGCACCTTTAACCAAACAACCCCATTTGCATCCAAGCTTTTAAAAAGCCTCCCGAGAGCTCTCTAAGAAATCTCCACTCGTTCCCCAACTTCCTAGCCCTATCTAGCCATTGGTTTGAGTGAATTCTGGTGAAGGCTTTCTATCCATAGCTTGAAGTCATACCTCTGACCATCCTATTATCTTAACGTTAGAAGGGAAATCACTTAACTTCATCACCTGATGCTTTTTGATAGAAAAACCTATTTATTGGGGCTTTCTACATTATGAGATCCTCTTCCTGAGCTCCTATTTAGGTAGTGGTGGTCAAGTGTGAAGTTAACTCTTGACCCACAAAAATCTAACTATTGGATTGATGGTTTATTTATCCTGATCCTTTCCATAAGGTTTGGTTGAGATTATGCCTCAAATCACAATAGAAATGTCGTACGATCTTGATTAGTTGTAGGAGGATGAAGACATAATTATTGTAATTGATTTAGATAAACTACATGGATTAAATCTAGTGATTTTGGAGGCAATTTAATCATATCTGTTTGATTGGTGATAAGATGGCTGAGGTTAATTCTTCATTATTGAGTCAACCTCAAAAGATTGGTTGGCCAATCAGAGCATAACAACATGTAAAAGTGCGGCTAATTGGGTAATTTCATGATTTAAAATTCAAGAAATCATCGGAAACTTAAAAAATCCCTATCTTCCTCGACACCTAACCAAATTAAGGGTTCTTAGGCCCATTGGAAAGACCTCAAGGAGATCTTTAAAAGCCTTATGGTCTAAAGCCCTGTTCATGTCTATGTTACTATCAATTTTGATTTTAATGTTTATGTTAATATAGTATTCGTAGGTTAATTTGATGTCACTATGGCTTGAGATTTAGGGGGATTTAATTTTGATATGTCCTTGAAATGTCTAAATTTTATCCCCCCTGCTTGAGATGTTTAGGGGCATAATTTAGACAATTTGAGGTCAAGGGTCATGGTTTGACTCTTCATTTCAAATTACTTCTTTGATCTTTCCATTGGGATTTAGGATTTGATTTTGGTTTGTTAATTATGCTTAGTATAGGAAGTTTTGTGCCACTGATGGCACCACCATCCAAGCCTAGGATAACAACTTAGGGATTTTTTAAGGTGACCTAGAGGTTGCCTTGGGTTGCTTGGTTAACCACCTTATAAAGCTCCACTTAGGCCCAAATTTAGGGGAGTTTGACCTTAATATGAGGTGCTATCATGGTCCAAAAATCATTATATTTGGAGTCTGTTAGGTCCACCAATTAGGCATCCCAATATCCCTTTATAAATTTGGCCTAAAACCTTAATTAATTCATTAGTAATTCATATTAAATACTAAAAATCTACTTAAGGCCACTACTTAATCCTAATTGAACCCTCAACCTATAAAAATAAAAGTCCCATTAAATAACCTTGAATTAAACCTTATTCTATTTTTAAGTAAATTTGACAATAAATTAAAATAATTAATTAAAAATCTTTAAAAATGCTTAAAAATCTCCAAATGCTTAGAAACATCGCCTTAGGTCATTTATAACCTTTGGGGGTTATTTTAAGAGGTTTGGGGATGATTTGGATCAAAACCTAAAGATCCCTCATAATTAGGCAATTTTAGAAAATTCAAAAATTCCCAAACTTTGAAAAATGACCAAGAATTATAAAAAATCAAATTTAATCAAACTAAAATCCATTTAACTCTAATTATAATATAGTATTTTCTAAAAAATAATAAAATTCCAAAATTAAGTCAAAGTCAAAAAGTTAACTCCTTGATCAACTATAATTAAAAATTAGGTGAAAAGTTCAGAAAATTCATAACTTAATGTAAAAAAAATTCAAATTAAGCAAACTTAAGATCTAATCACTCATTTTGTTGTCTAGTATTTAAGAAAAATATTAAAATTCCTAAAAGTCACTTTAATTTCAACATATTGAATTAAAATTTATCAACCCTTAATCGTCAACCAACTAATTAAATTAATCAACCCCAATGAATATTGGGTAACCTAGGCTTACGAGGCTATTAACATAGCCCTAAGGAAGGTGAAATAAAATTCATGACCTCGGTGAAAAATAAAGGTTGTGATCATTCAATCATTAGAATACATTTTATTTAATCTTTTATATGATAATATTTAAACTCAAATATAAATTTCCCATTTCAACCTTGAACAAATCTAAACTCTAGACAACTTTACTAAACTACCCAGCCTAGGATCTATCCTAGCCACATGGCCTTTTACACACATTTTAGATGGTTTTCCAGAACAACCAACTCTAATCTAGGATAGGCCGGTATTTACTTTATTACGGCTTGCTAGTTTTTTTGAGTTTTTTTTTGCATGTGTGATAAAAAATTAATTTATGTGTTTATTTACTTTAACTTTAATATATAAATTGATGATTTGATTGATGATTAGATTTCTCTTAGGATAGGATCGATCTGGTTAATAACAGGATTTTTTAACGGTGGCCATGCTCATGCAGGGTAAATAAAGGGGGCTAAAAATAATAATCATTATAATTACTATAGGTGCTTTAGCTACTTAGCCCCTAAATGAATAAGAGACTATCCAAGTGTGATTTAATTTGTTTTATGCATATATATAAACTACTTGGGATGTTTTTTATCTTTAAATGCTTAGGATAACCCTACACGAGAGTCTAGATTTTTCATCTTAATTTTATATATTTTGATTAAGCATCGAGTTATGAAAGATGTTCTTTGAGTACGGATACATAGATATAAAATTTGATTCCAAAGAGGAAAGAATACCCCTTAGAGGGATAATCCTTTATCATTTAAAATCCTAAATTCATTTAAATACCCAAAGTAAAAAGAATAATCTTCCCTTCGTGGGAAGGGTTTTCTTTTCATTTCGGTATCATGACATGAAGAATCTAAGGACCTCGAAGAGGAGAAGGATGAAGAGTTGAAGACAGAGAGTATTCTATTCAAAGTCAATTTGTGCCAGTCCTAGGATTTCAATCCTAGTTTATTGTCAATGGTACCCGACCACTTTTAATTTTTGTAGACCCTGAGTTGTAATTAAACAGGCAGTTTGCCTATAGAAATTTACTTTTTTAATTTGATTAATTGATGTGTTTTATTTAATTTTCTTGTGTATAGGATTTCCTTCTTTTACTAAGCTTTTTTGGCAACTTGCATGTTGAGTTTTATTTTAGCCTGGATATTGGGAGGCTTGTGAGAGTATGTTAAAAAATTTTCTACTAGAAACTCATAAAAAATATTAGGCCACCATAGAAACTCTAATGATATAAGAAGTAAGCACAGGACTGCTGGAAGTTCTCATGAGCCTAATCTTACTTTCTCCTCCTTATTAGGCACCTCCCCGCCTATGGGTTTTAGCAGACCACCTGGCCATTGAGGGTGCAGATCTATCAAGGGGATGTTGTATAATCTTTAAGGAAAAATGTTTTAAAGCCTATTTAAAAAATTGCTACATTCGATTTTATGTATTTAATCAAGTTGATCAACATGCATTGCATTAGAAACTAATTTAAAAGAGTTTAAATTTTAATTATATTTAGTTTAAAAATTTTTACCCTATATAAGTCTAGGGATCAATTAGGATCCACTATAGGTGTCAGTCCTAATTCTCAAAAACCTTATTTAATAATGTCCCTACCACTCTTTCATAAAAATGATCAGATTTATTGATTTTAAATCGACTAGGTGGTTAGTTTCCTCCCCAATCCAGGCTGTGGGGTAAGCCCACATTTTGTATTATATTAGTTCGGGGCACTATCATTCAAGGCCTAAAACAAATTTAGGATCCGGGATAGATTTTTAATAATAAGACCCCAACATCTAGGAACATAATTTCAAATATCTAATAATGTAATAAAATTAATTTAAAAATTTCTCTCAATCAAAAACCTAAATCCCAACACTTAGATTAAGTTGGGAAACTTCTAGATCATTTTAGAATCTCAAAGAGTCCCCTGCCTCTATTTTGCTGACTTTGGATATAAGTGTTCAAACTTATTTTATTCCTTATCAAAATTTTGGTTCCACATCCTTTGATATCACTCCTAGAGAATCTCCAAACAAAATTTGCTATTATTTTAATCAAGAGTAATCATATGGAATTCAACCTCCCTACAATGTAATTAACTATAAGAGCTTGCCCTTGTAGGAGATTTAGAGCCCACATCCACCTTTTAAAAATAAATTTTCAAAAATTCAAAACTCAATTAATCTTCTTGGGGAATATCAAAATCAATGATGATCATTATCTTCATATTCAAATGATTGATAATGAATGATATTTTCTTCCTTTAGGGAGATATGTCACTTGTTAATAAAACTTTGAATATGAAACTAACAATAATTCATCTGGATTATCATAGTTAGATATTTGATCAAACTTCACTTTGATCCTTAGAGGTCATATGCAGTTCTTTCCTAAATTTGGATATGATATTCGAGATGGAATTTATAATTCTAAAACTAATCCTCATTTTGAAATCCTATTTCTACCTCTTGAAGTGGCATACTTTTTTTGATGAGATGTTCAATTTAGAATTAAAATTTAAAGTCTATTTCAAATTCCCCAAAGAAAACTAAGCTTTTTCATAATCTCCTCCTTTCAAAAATTTAACCTAGCAAAAAAGAATGGCACACAAATTGGGACTAAATCTCTCTCTATCTTTAATAATGGTTAAAGTTTTTTTCATCGATAGTTTTAACTACCTTTTCCTTCCGTTGGTTTCTTTACACATTTCTTCCTTGGGAAGGCTTAGCCAACATCAATAATTCTTGTCAAAAGAGAGGTGAAACCTCTATCTAGGAATTAGACTTTGACCATCTGCCCCCAAATCAACTAGCGGGGCAATAATGTCAGGTCAAACTGCCAAAATTTCTATATCATCTTTATAAACTTGCAAAACCAAATCTAAATTAATATATTGAGTTTTAAAATTATGAGGATCCTTATTATTCTTATTTTCAAGACCTTCAATCTTTCAAAATTTCCTAGCTTTGACATTCTACCTCTAATCAATCTATGAAGTGGAAGAGTTAAGAAAATAATTCCTTTGAATTTTCTTACCAATTTTGTAAGACTTTAGGTTGAGTGAAAACTCAACTTCATGAAATTACTAGATGCGCCAAGAGGAGGCGGGGGGTGGGTTAATTGTAAAAATTGTTGCAATAAAAAAATCTTAAACATGAGTTCTAATAATTTTTTTGTTTATAAATTTTAACCATAAAAATTTAATGCATAATCAAGTACTTGAACAAAATTTGAAACAATGATTTTTACCACAATTATCACCAAGCAAATATAATGAAAATAAAATGCAAATGAAATAAAAGCGGTAAAGGAAAAATCACACCAGAGATTTTATAGTGGTTCGGTCACTTGACCTACGTCACTCCCCGGAGTCCTCCACTCTGAGAATTTCACTACAAAACTATAGTTCTCCTTTTGCCCCCTTGGCAAGGCTGCGAAGCCCTTACAAGACTCAGTTTCACCAATCCAGCAAGGCAAAGTGCCAAGAGCTTTGTCACCCTCCTAGCGATGGCAGCGTACCTTCTCATTTTTTTCCCTCATGGAGAAGGAGGAGTACCTTAGAGGACACAGAAGTAGAAGAGTCTCCTCCTCAGAGAGCCTCCCATAAGATCTTCTCGAGCCACAGGAGGAACAAAGTGCAGTAAGAATAGAGCAACCATGTGATCTCCCTCACACTACTTCTCCCTCACCAAGCTCACCCTCTTCTTCCTCTCTCAACCCCTAAAATCTTCTCAAGAGCTCTCTCCCAAGGATTTCCTCTCTAACCACATTCCCTTCTCATAGTCACACACCAAAAACATAACTTTTTGATACTTAAAATGTGCTCCAATAACCCTGAAAATTTTCAAAGTAGCCGTTAATATCGTACAGTAAGATTAGTAAAAATGAGCTTCATCATAGCACGAAGATTTACGAACAGGTCAAAACTTTTGAATAAGTTATTACAGTATGATATAAACTCATACAATACGATACGGAAAACTCTTTTATTAGTAGAGGACGATAGCCGGAATGATCAAAACTCATCTCTATATATCATAGGGTACAACTTACTTCATACAGTACGATTATTCAAAATTAAGGGATAGTCCAGGATGAACTCTGGGATAATAAAAAATAGTCTCTATTCATCGTATAGTATGAACTGGTTCGTATAGTATGATAACCAATCATAAATTGATCTTTGATTTATTCCACTATTCATGGGTTAATTTAAGTATTCAAAATAAATCATATAGTATGAATCTCTTCATACAGTACGAACAGCTATAAAACTTTCTTAAATTAAATCTGTCAGCTATGGTTTTTGATAGGTAACATATAGTATAGTACGATCGTAGTCATACAGTATGACCTGTTTATATAAATATGTTTCAGCTAGGTCAGATTATACAGTACGATCAATAGTGAAGAAAAAAAATCTACATTTAAAAAACCCTTTTCCCCTGTGTGTGTGCATGGTTGCTCAGATTTAGATGCAATTTGTGGCCAGACTCAAGAAAAGAGAAAATAAAATAAATGAAGAAATTACAATGTTACAAACTCACACTCCTATTCTACCCAAACTTGAGTCTTCTTTTTATCCTGAGTAACTTGTGATCTCCTTGAAATATTAGTACTCACAGACAATAGTAGAAATAAAATATATTCAATGAATACTAATTCAAATGACATTATTTGTCATCATAAAAATCTCAAATTAGGGGTCATAGATTGCAACAATCTCCCCCTTTTTGATGATGTCAAATAATGTTTGTTATAGGAAAATTTGAATGACATTTTTTTAAATAGAAACATCATGAAATAGACAGAAAAAGAAAAATAAAGGAAAAATGCATTTCCTTGAAACATAAGTAAACATAAGAAACATACGTGAACATAAGCCTAAGAAAGAAAACAAACTACAACAAACTTCTCTCCCTTTTGACATCAACAAAAAGAGGAGGCACAAACAACCTTAAGAAAAATATAATACAAACAGATACACTTCAGAAAGGAGGATTCTGATCACTTGGAGGTGGAGGTGGGTGTGTGATGATCAGGAATAACCTTAGAAGATTTTTATTTTTTTTTAATTTTTTTTTTAATTTTGTTTTTTTTTTGTTTTATGCATTAATGTCTATGACACCTAGTCTCATCCTCAAAGTTATAAAGGCGTCGAATGCTAGTGGTTTCATGAAGATGTATACCAATTGATCTCATGTAGTGATGTAATGCAATTCTATATCTCCTTTAGCAACATGATCTCTTATGAAATGGTGTGTAATGTCTATATGTTTTGTTCGAGAGTGTTGAAATGAATTTTTAGAGATGTAAATTACACTTATATTGTCGCACATGATTAAGATGGTTCCTATAGGTAATCCAATATCAAGAATTTATTTCTTTAACCATAGTACTTGTGCAACACAGCTTCCTACTGCAATATATTCTGCCTCGGCCGTAGAGAGGGATACCAAATTTTGTTTCCTACTAGACCAAGAAACTAAAGATTATCCTATGAATTGACATGTACTAGAGTTTCTTTTTCTATCTACCTTACATCATGTAAAATCAGAATACGAGTACCCTACAATTTCAAAAGAAGTGCTGTGCCTGGGATACCAAATTCCTAAGTTAGGGGTGCATAGTAGATATCTAAGAATTTTCTTCACCATAGTTAAGTGAGACTCTTTAGGATTAGCTTGAAAACGGGCATAAAGACACACTCTAAACATTATGTCTGATTTATTGACAGTCAGGTAAAGGAGAGATCCGATCATTTCTCTATATTTTTTCTGGTCTACTAATTTTCCAATCGGATCTTTGTCTAATTAAATTGTTGAGCTCATTGGACTGTTCATGGGTTTAACATTATCCATTTCATATTTTTTCAGAATATCCTTAATGTACTTTATTTGGCTAAGAAATGTTCCATTATCAATTTATTTTACACTAAAGATAAGAAAGTAGTATAGTTCTCCCATCATGCTCATTTCAAACTCATTACTCATTATTTTTGAGAATTCATCACACAAATATTTATCTAAAGATCTAAATAAGATGTCATCCACATAGATCTGAATAATGAGAATTTTATCTTTAAACTTTTGTAAGAAGAGTGTAGTGTACACACTACCCTTTACAAATCCTCTATCCAATAAGAATGAGCGAAGTCATTCGTACCAGGCTCTAGGTGCTTGCTTTAATCCATAAAGTGTATTTTTTAATTTGAATACATGGTTTGAAAATTATGAACTTTCAAATATGGGGGATTGGTCAACATAGACATCATCCTTGATTATCCCATTCAGAAAAACACTTTTTACATCCATTTGATATAGTTTGAAGTTCTTGAAGCAAGCAAAAGCTAAGAGCACTCTTATGGATTCTAATCTAGCAACTGGGGCAAAGATTTCTTCAAAGTCTATTCCCTCAATTTGGTTGTACCCCTTAGCTACTAGTCTTGCTTTATTTCTTATTATGGTTCCTGAGTCATTCACCTTATTTTTAAAGACCCATTTTGTTCCAACTGTACTCTATTCTTTAGGTCTTTTGACTAACTCCCAAACATCATTCTTGGTGAATTGGTTCAGTTCTTCTTGTATTATAAGGATCCAGAATTCATCTCCTAAAGCTTGATCTATACTCGTGGGTTCTATCATTGAGATGAATGTTGAATAACTAACCTCCTTCCTAAGTCCATGCTTAGTTCTTACACCTTTTGAAGGGTCTCCTAAAATTAACTCTTTAGGATGACTAGAAGAATATCTCCATTCTCTAGGAAAATCTTCCTAAGGTTCTACCTTTTCTCCTAAGGTCATAGTCTCTACTCCTTGAATTGCCTCTATTTCATCTTCTTCAATTTTAGATTCTGAGGACTTATTTGATTCTTCAAATACTACATAGGTGGAATCTTCTACTACAAGGGTTCTCTTATTAAAGATTATATAGGCCTTACCTACAGATGAATAACCTACAAGACACCCTCATCAGACTTGGGATCGAATTTTTCTAAAAGAAGTTTGCCATTGATTAAGATAAAACACTTGCACCCAAAGACGTGTATGTGTGAAAGATTCAGTGTCCGACCCTTAAGGAGTTCATAAGGAGTTTTATTTAGCTTTGATCTAATGTTCATCCTATTTAAGACATAACACGCTGTGTTTACTATTTCTACCCAAAAGTATCTAGGAAGGGTGTACTCAGCTAACATTGTCCTAGCAGCTTCTACTAAGGTTCTATTCTTTCTTTATACTATTCCATTTTGCCATGGAGTCCTAGGGGCTGAGAAATTATGCTCTATTCCTATCTCTTGAAAAAATGATTTAAATCTTTCATTTTGGAACTCTACACCGTGATCACTATGGATTGTTGAAATTTTACATCCTAATTTTTGTTGAATCTAAGTGGAGAAAATCTTAAATTTCTCAAATGACTCATTATTATGTGCTAGGAATCTTATCTAAGTGAATCTAGTTAAGTTGTCTATAATCACAATCCATAATTTTTTCCTCCTAGGCTAGCTGAGCTAACTGGTCCAAATAAGTCCATATGAAGAATTTTTAATGGCCTAGAGGTGATCGCATCTTTGATTGAATGAAATGATGATTTGATTTATTTTTCTAGTTGGTAGCCATCACATAGATGATCCTTAGTGAAGTCTAACTTAGGTACGCCTCTAACTAGGTTTTTCTGAGTAATATTTCTAAGTGTTTTCATACTAACATGGCATAGTCTCCTATGCCATAGCCATGAGTCATCTATAATTATTTTCAAGCAAAATGAATTTTAACTATCAATGCAATCAAGGTCTAACATGTAAATATTGTTCATTTGTTTTTCTTCTAAAATAAGTTTGTCATTTAAACTAATCAGGCATTTGTCAGAGAGAAATTTTATGTCAAAACCTTTATCATATAATTAATTAATGCTAAGTAAGTTATGCTTCAAACCATCAACTAACAAAATATTTTTAATTAAAAAATTCTTAGCATTACCAACAATACCTGAGCCCACCATTTTCTTGGTGGTGTTGTCTCCCAATGTTACTTTGCTTCCAGTCTTGGTTTCCAGTAAAATGAACTTTTTTATATCTTCAGTCATATGTCGCAAGCATCCACTGTCCAGGTATCACATACTCTCACTAGGTCTTTTGTGAGAGTATCCATTGTCTTGATCCGATTGATCAAGATTATCGTTAGCCATTAGACACAAATTTGTTACCTCCTCATCTGCTTCTTCTTCTGATGATTTTGAGGCAAAGTTGGCCCAAAATGCTTTTTGTGTCTTCATCTTCTCTTTCTTATACTTGTCTTTATCCTCGCCTTTTTCCTTAGTTGGTTGGCTCTTTAGGTTGGGGCAATCAGCTCAAAGGTGACATGGTTTCTTGCACTCAAAATAGATTATATTAGATGAAACTTTAGTAAACCTCAAGCTTTTACCTTTATTCCAATTGTTCTGATGACGCCTTTATTTTCTTTTCAAAAAGTTCATGAACTGTCGGGTCATCAAGGCTATGTCATCTTATTCCTCCCCTACAGAGCTTTCACTTTTTGAATTGTTTACTTTCAATGCCACCGTCCACTCTTTCTTCTTTACACCTGCATCACTTTTCCTTTGACTCTCTCCTTGCTCGTATGCAATGAGTTACCCAAGTAAATTGTCAATAGAATAAATATTTAGGTCTTTAGTTTTAGTGATGGCAGTAATTTTAGCATCATAGGAACTAGGTAAACTTCTAAGTATCTTGTTAACTTTCTCAAAATTTAAAATTTCCTTACCTAATGCATGTAAGGTTGTCACAATTTGGGTGAACCTAGTGTACATGTTAGATATTATTTTGCTAGGTTTCATACATAAGAGTTCATAATCATGCAATAGAATGTTAAGCCTAGACTATTTAACTTCACTGGTTCCTTCAAATGTAATATACAGTCTATCCCAAATCTCCATACCAGTAGCACAGGTAGAAACTCTCATATAGTCCTTAGATTTTAAAGCACAAAAGAAACAGTTTAAGCACTTTGCATTCAATTAAGCTAACTCTCTATCCTCATTGCTCCATTCTTTAAAAGGTACTTGAGTTTTCACTCCATTCACAAGTTTAAATGGTGCAGCATAACTATCATTAACTAACATCCATATGCGATAATCAATAGACTATAAAATGTTAGACAATCTAATTTTCCAAAAATTAAATGGGATATTATCGAAAAGAGGTGGACGGGTTATTGAGAAACCCTCCACAGTATTATGATTACCAAAATGAGACATGATCGATTTTCAAGGTATTCTAAAATGCTATTCTTGAAACCCCGCTCTGATACCAATTGAAATTACTAGATGCACCAAGAGAGGGGTGAATTGCAAAAATTGTTGCAATAAAAGATATCTTAAATGAGAGTTCTAATAATTTTTTTTTTGTTTTTAAATTTTAAACATAAAAATTTAATGCAGAAGCAAGTACTTGAACACAATTTGCAACAATGATTTTTACCACAATTATCACCAAGCAAATATAATGAAAATAGAATGCCAATAAAAATAAAAGAGGTAAAGGAAAAATAATAATAGAGATTTTATAGTGGTTCGATCACTTGACCTACGTCCACTCCCCGGAGTCCTCCACTCCGAGAATTTCACTACAAAACTATAGTTCTCCTTTTGCCCCCTCAGCAATGCGGAGAAGCCCTTACAAGACTCACTTTCACCAACTTGGCGTGGCGGAGTGCCAAGCGCTTTGTCACCCTCCTAGCGACGGTAGCATACCTTCTCATTTTTCTCATTCTTAGAGAAGGTAGAGTACCTTACAGAACATAGATGTAGAAGAGTCTCCCCATCAGAGAGCCTCTCATAAGATCTTCTTGGGCCATAGGAGGAACAAAGTGCAGTAAGAATGGAACAATCGTGTGATCTTCCTCACACTACTTCTCCCTCACCAAGCTCACCCTTTTCTTCCTCTCTCAACCCCTAAAATCTTCTCAAGATCTCTCTCCCAAGGATTCTGTCTCTAACCACGTTCCCCTCTCATAGTCTCACAGCAAAAATATAACTTTTTGATACTTAAAACAGGCTCCAAAAACCCTAAAATTTTTCAAAGTAGTCGTTACTACCATACATTATGATTAGTACAAATGAGCTTCATCCTAGTATGAAGGTTTACAAACAAGTCAAAACTTTTGAATAAGTTTGTACAATACGATATAAACTCATACAATATTATAGGGAAAACTCTTCTGTTTGTACAGGACGATAGCCAGGATGATCAAAACTCATCTCTATACATCATAGGGTATGACATACTTTGTACAATATGATTAGTCAAAATCAAGGGATCATCCAGGATGAACTCTTGGATGATCAAAAATAGTCTCGGTTCATTGTATAGTATGAAATGGTTTGTATAGTATGCTAACCAATCAAAAATAAATCCTTGATTTATTCTACTAATACGGGTTAATTTAAGTAAGTATTCAAAATAAATCGTATAGTATGAATCTCTTCGTACAGTACGAATAACTATAAAAATTTCTTAAATTACATCTAATGGCTAGGGTTTTTGATAGGTAACACATCTCACAATACGATCGTTGTCGTACAGTATGACATGTTCATAGATATATGTTTCAGCCAGATTACATCGTATAGTATGATATAAACTCATAAAGTACGATAAATAGAGAAGAAAAAAAATCTACATTTTAAAAACCCTCTCCTTTTGTGTGTTTGCATGGTTGCTCAGATTTACATGCTATTTATGGCCAGACTCAAGAAAAGAGAAAATAAAATAAATGAAAAAAATACAAGTTTACAAACTCACACTCCTATTTTACCCAAACTTGAGTCTTCTTAATGTCCTGAGTAACTTGTAATCTCCCTAAAATGTTAGTACTCATAGAAAATAGTAAAAATAAAAGATATTCGATGAATAATAATTCAGATGACATTATTTGTCATCATCAAAATATCAAACAAGGGATCATGGATTGCAACACTTCATGTGCTTCAAAATCTAGATAAAATTCATTAAGTTTAAAAAAAAAAATCTTTTTGAAAACTCAGCCTCGAATTTACAATTTCATTTGCTACCTTGCAATTCTCTCTTATATCCTAGTGAAAATTGAATTTTTCTACAAACCATAATTGATTTTGGTATTTTATCATCATATGTTGGGTTATAGGTCCTAAAACTCAACATTGTGTTAAAATATAGTGTTTGTTATGATTTTTAAAAATTTAATTTCAAGAATTTCTAATTGCAATTCCTTTCTCAATTCTAGACATTCAAACTAAATTCAATGGCTAATAAGGTACTTTATACCTTTGAGAGAGGTTTGGCATGTGAGAAGATTTATTATGGGAGCACAATTCAGTTTGGTATGGGTTTCAGTACTATTGAGCAGTCATGAAATTGAGAGAAATTATATGACATGAATGCTACTGAGGTAGATATCCCTATTCTAGATTTGGTGTTGAGATCAGGGTTAGACCCTCTTAACCTCAGCAAAAGGAAAAGGGGTCAAAAGTTACTATTGAGACTCCTGAAGAAAAATCTATTTTTAAGAAAGGGTCGGGTTTTGGGATCCCGTTTATTAATAAAAATCTAAGGAAGAAATTTTTGAGAAGGGTCAGGAAGAAGATTTCCAAGTCAAGGAAAGTTATTAAGGTTAAGACTCTGAGCAAGGTAGATCCAGATGCTGTTGAGGATATGCCTATCCCTGCATCCTATCCACTCCTTTAAGGGACTCATTTCTACCACTTAGCTGCTACTGTAGGGGAGAAGAGTTCGACTATGATGGCTAGTACCCCGCCATGCCCGGAAGACTACTCAACTAAAAAGACTCCTAAGAAAAAATAACTTTAAAGGTCAGGGATGTTAAGAGAAATCCTTCATACTTATGCTTCCTAAGTGGGGGAGACGAAGGAACAATATTTTAAACACTTGAAAGGTTATTTCTCATCTCTTTAAGAAAGAGATCCTGAAAAAGGAAAAATCTGATGCTAAGAATTTGACTTCCTAACCTATTAAAAGAAATAAGAATTTTTTGCAATAGTCGGTGAATTTTGTGTTAGTATATGGTTATCACCTGGTGCCATTCCCCCCATCCTCTAAAATGAAGGATATTGTACTTACCAGATCTAGAATAGGCCAATATTCTTTTAGTAGGTGTCTTGTCCCTTCACCAAAACCTGAAAAGCTAGCCTCAGTGGTGGTGAAAATCTAGTAGGATTTTGAAGTTAAAGGGATAATTAAAGTCTAGGGCAAGAGGCCCAAGTCCCCAGAGAAAACGTATGTCCCTAAGAAGATCACTAGAGTTGATGTCCCTCTACTTTTAGTTGAGCCACCTCAATCTTTAGTTGAGACATCTTAGATTCTAATTAGTATTGTCTAAACCCCAGTTGATCCATGTATCATTTTAGTTGATCTAGTTGTCAGTCCACTTGATGTTCCAGCTATCAATCAAGTTAATACCATAGTTGATGTCTCAGTGTATGTCCCAGAAAGCTTCTCTTAGATTATACTTGTTGTCCCCGAGTCATATAACTAGGGATTCAAGGACTTTACCATTCCTAATGTGGGAGCTATCACCCTCCAAGCTCCTGCATTATCTCTTTAGGTATATGTACCTCACCCAGTAGAGGATGCCACCCTTCTAACTACTAACCCCAAGAAAGTTAAAGGGAAGGAGATAGTCTAAGAGACAAGCAGATAATTGAGCTATTGATGGTAGAGTCTCCGACAGCTAATGATATTAAGCTGCAAGCTACTATTTCTAAGTTATATGATAAGGAGTTCTATGACATGATGGATTAAAAAGGTTAATTACCCATCAACCCCAAAGTAATTAGGGACTGACCTATCAATGAGGTAGCAAGAGAAATTAAGGAGATCTTAAAGAAAAGGATGCTAAAGAAGCATTCGATCTAGAGTTGAATGACATGTTAGAGGATGAAGATATAAATATTAGTGATGTCTATATGGTTGAGCCAGGGGATCCATGAAGGAAACTGAGCCAAATAAATACTATTATGGTAAATTGGAAGGTTAAGCAGCTGTTGACTAAAATTTAGACGAATCAATGAGAGTTAGAAATGTTGATCAATATATAAAAAACTTGAAGGAACAAGTGGCATACATGTTGCTACAGGTTATTAAAATCCAAGAATAGTCGGATAAGTCACAATAGGCTTCACTCAAGCTATAATAATCTTCCACCCAACAAGTCAACCAAGCCATAAAACCAAAACCCAGTCCTAAGATCGCTGAGTCACTATCAAAAATCCCTCCAGCCCAACCAACAGTTCCTTTAGTATTGCTAATCCAACTGATAGTTTACATAATCCCTCTAACATCGGCCTAGAAAGATCTTAAATTGTTAATTTAGGATAAGGAAAGGAAGGCCTTATCCCATTGCTAAGGTATTGCATTATTCTAAAGCATAAATCCTTCCCAAAGGAATATGATTCAGTCCCTTATCCGAAGGGTTTTGTTCCACCATCTTTTATAATTTCCATTGGAATAAAAAACCAGAGGCAGCATCTCGCCCACCTTCGAGTAAGTTATTGCAATGCTTGGGGTGTCATATGTCATACTTTTCCCCAATTCATTAGTATTCTTTTTAGTATAGCTTTTGAGTGGTATGAAGATCTGCCTAATGGTTTGATGAAAAATTTAAATAAACTTAAAAATATATTCCTAAAGAGATTTTCAGCATAGCAGCCCACAACCATGAGAAATCTTATCATCGAGAAGCAAAATTTGGGAGAGTCTCTATTTGAGTATATCTTAAGGTGGAAAAACCTTATGATGAAGTGTGAACTACAACTACAAGAGCAACACACAATAGAGATTCTTTTAAAGGATATTCATGGGTCTATTACTTTTCTTTTTGAAGGGTTTCACTATTAAAAACTTTGGGAAACTTCTAAATAAAGTAAGCAATCTACAGGAAGAGGCTCCAAGGATATCATTCATAATAGTTTTTTCTAGTGAAAAGAAAGTCAATAGGTATGTAAAATCTTTTGAGTTAAGGGAAGGAAACATTTTAGTAGTTGATAAAGAAAGCAGCCACTCACTGGCATGCTCCGTGCTCCTCTACCACCACCAGCTCAAAGAAAACCTTTCTAGATCACTTCTCAACCTTCTAAAGAACCTTACTTGGCTTGTATTAAAGTGAGCTTGGTCATGTAAAGCCCTTATAATTAATCTCTATTCCAGTAATCCCCGATGTGTAAGAGTACCATCATCCTTTCATATCCTCTTGGTGTAGGAAGAGAACAGTCATCCTTTCACACCCTCCTGGTGTCAGCAGAGTACCGTCATCCTTTCATACTCTCCTAGTGTCGGTAGAGTACCATCATCCTTTTACACCCTCTTAGTGTTGGCAGAGTACCAACACTCCCTTGAAAATCTTCTTCCATGAGATTTCAAGAGAGTAGGGAAGACATTTGAAGAACAAGCAAGAGATACTCACTGTTGGGTAATCTTGTGAATCCCCTCATAATTTCTCTTAAGAAATCTCTCACTCTCTCAAACACTCCCCAAGTGCACTCTCAAAAGAAATTCATAGTAGGAGTTCTTTGACTGTCAAAATTTAGGACCTTAAATATGAAAGATAGAAAAAACCATCCATAAAATTGAACAAGGATCATACACTATGATAACACATCATATATATGATCAATTCAAAAATTTCTCGGATGATCATGTATGAATTGATTTCATACTCTGGTATTCATATGTAAGAAATGTCATCATACAATACAATTAATTTAAAATTGAACGAACTTGTCTAGTGCAATTATGTATGAACTGATTTACTGTATTGTATAATCCCAATATCATATAGTAGTTCAGTTTAACCAAAATCATGCTTTGTTTGGTACAAAAATAGATGAGTCCATTTTCGTACTCTGGACATTATCTGTAAGAACCAAAGTTTGTATAGTATAAAAAGTTAAAAAATTTACCTGTTCATATGGACGAATTGGTACACACCCATTTAATACTTTGGACATCATTTCTATGAACCTATAATTGTACAGTATAATTAGTTTAGCAAAATTTTGTGTTCATTCAGGATGAACTGGTACGTAGCCATTTCATACTCCAGTCATCATCTGTATGAATATAACTTTGTACTATATGAATAGGACTTATAACATTTTTCCTCGCATGATTCGATCAAGTCCATTTTGGAGGAACACTCAGTTCAAATCATCTTATATAATTCATGATCTTACAGTATGATTAGTTTTAAAAATATTTTTTTTTTACACTTCCGCAGTGTGTGTGTGCACGGTTACCCAATTACAATCACACCCTCTCAGACTTAAGAAAAATATAAAAAGTATAGACTTCAATTATAATAAACTCTAATCTAATCTATCTTAAAGTCTTTGGTAGTCTGGAGTATGATTTTCCTAAAGATGTTAGTATATACGAACAATAAAAAGATATTTCTAATATATGTTAGGAAAAATAGTAATTAATACAATAAGATTTTGGAATCATAAAAAAACACATATGATATAAAAATATAGTTATAAAAACTATGTTGCAACAATCTCTTCCTTTTTTATGATGAAAAATAATTATTATTTGAGTTAACATTTAAAGTAAATTTTCTCCTTAGCACTCCCTAAATGAATGACCAATTTAAAATCAAGAGGTTCATAATCAAGATAAAAAAACACAAACTTAAAAATTAAAAAAGAAACAACAACCTCTAAAATAAAAAAATAACTCCAAAAATACAAAAATAAATAAAACATACACACATTCACGCATTCAAAATATAAACACTTTCAAAATTCAACACATACATACAAACAACACACATACATCTAACAAACAATCAAACACATCAATCCTCAAACAATATTATGACTCCCCCTTTTGACAACAACAAAAAGGGAAGAAAATCTTGAGATGAAAAATTTCTAAAGATAAATCAAAAGAGTTGATGAAGATGAAGATTTTAAACTAATAGCACATACAACATTAACTTCCTAATGCTAAAAAGAAAAATTTGAAGTTTAAATTAAATAACAACTAAGATATGAAAAGTCATCCAAGTTCACTGTTCATTCTAGAAAAATTAAATAAAAATGATTATTGCAAAAATAATGAAATAAAGATTAATTAATTTCTAATTCAATAGTGAATATGATTGTCAATTATATAAATTTTAATTAGAGATAGAATGATAACAGAAAGAAAAATAGAAATTTTTTAATTGGAATCATTGCGTATTTTTTTAAATGTTTGTGGAAATTTTTTTCATATTTACTATTTTGGCTAATTTTGTGCCTCTTTTCACTTTATGAACCATTGTGCATATTTTCAATTTTTGTATATTTTATATATTTTCCTTTTTTTACTTTTTCAGTCTTTCCAATACTAATAATCTTAATTCAAATACTACTAGTAACAAAAATAAACACATTGAAAAAGAAAATAAAAAATAAATAAGACATCTATTTTACTACAATTATATCAAAAAATACATGTTTATACGAATATAAAACTGATCTTTTTATCTACATTCATTTATAAATTTAATTTTAAATTTGAAAGACTAAATTTTTTAAGGAAATTAATTTGTAAAACAAAATATTTCAAAATTTTATTGAGAAGATCAAGCACAAATGATTTTTCTAAAAATAAAAAAGACATTTCAAGAAATGAAATTCAATACACGTCAACAAAACATTTCATCATTTCATTAATCTTATAAAATACATATAACCACCATTTTAATTTTTTATCACATCATTTTAGAAATACAAAAACAACTCATGAAGGCACTAACACTCAAAATCACTAAATCATAGGAAAAACACCTAAAAAATAAACTCATAAGCTCATCAACAACTATAGAATAGAAGTACAACTAATAATCAGAGGGGCCTTGATCTTGAAGAGGTGGTTGGTTGAACACGAAGAAGTAAGTATTCATTATAGCTACATTGGTGTTAACTAAGTCAAATTGCCCTTTGATCCAACCCATATCTTCATTATATCTTGCATCCTATTGATTTAAGTGATTCTCAATTTGATCAAAGCGTTGATCAAAACGAGATTCCATTCTATCGAAGCACTGGACCATTTCTTAGTAGAAATTTTGGTTATGTCCAGGTGCAGGTGCAGGTACTAGAGCAGGAGCTCTTCCTTCCTCAAAATCATCTCTCTTAAAGCCTTGATCCTGGCAAAAGAGTGCTCGAAAAGAGGTATCAGTAAAATAAATAGGGAGTTTAGTGGGAGGATCAAGATGGATAAGATTGTACTTTTTTTCTAAGATATAGGCAACTAGATCTCCTAAAGACATATTTTTCTTTCTCTTATTATGAGGAAGTTCAATATCAAAAAGTTTGTAAATATAATCTATGATAAGTTGGGCTTCATCGAAAGGGTTTTCAGACATTATCAAATAAATGACTGTGGATGAAAGAGGAGTCATGTTTATGTCATCACAACCTTTTAGAATAATTAAGGTACTCAAAATGTATTAGATAATCAAGGCATTTTAATTGAGAGTTTAAACATAAGACAAATGACTCACTTGGGCAACACCTCTAAGAGTTTGATTTATTTCTGACTAAAAAACGTCAGCTATAGAGGTTAAGGTGTGCACTCTAATTCCTTGAGTTCTTAGGTGAAGGAAGTTATCTAAGTCTTCCTTTGTGATTTCTACTAATTGCTTAAAAACATAAGAGATAATCATAGTGTGGTTTTGATTTACCTTTATGTTAGCTTGAAAAGTTTGGAATGTCTCTTTATGGTAGGCATAGATGAGTGTCAGGATAAACAAAAACCAGGTTGATGGGAATAAAGGCATGATAGAGAAATGGATATTATTGATTCCATATAGGTTGTTAAACTTAAGCTATTGTCCCAAGGCTAACCAAGAGGGGGGGATGAATTGGTAAATTTAAAACATTCTCTTGGATTTTAAAATTTGAAAACCTTTGATTTAATTTGCAAGTTAATTAATATTTTAAAAACAAAATTTTCAATCACAGAATATAACTTGCAGTAAATAAAATGTGGAAATTTAAAAGACATAGAGATTTATAGTAGTTCGATCAAATAGGACCTACATCCACTCCCTGAAGACTCATGCTTCAGGTATTACATTATTACCAAAGTGACTCTCCTTTTTCTCCCAGATCAAGGCAGAGAAGCCTTTCTAAAACCTCTCTTCTATAAATCTCCAGTGCGGTAGAGAACCATCATCCATTGCAACTCTCCAAGTGTTAGTAGAAAACTGTCATCCTTTCACACCCTCCAAGTGTAGGGAGAGTACCTTCATCCTTTCACACCCTCCAAGTGTCAGAAGAGTACCGTCATCCTTTCATACCCTCCAATTATAGGCAGAGAGCCAGATCTTCTCCAAAGACCTTCTCACGAGCAATCTTGAAAGACAAGAGGAAGAGTTTTAACCAAAATTACAAAAGATCCTTTCCTTTGAGTAACCTTGTGAATCCTTCACACTTCACTTACAAGAAATCTTTCTAGAACTTCCTCTCACACTCTCTCTTTCAATTGCCCTTGGAAAATCATGAAGATAAGGTTTTTTAAGTGAATTTTTAGTGGACCTTTCATACAAAAGACACGAAAAACCATCCAGAAAACTAAAATTTTCAATTTTAAGCATACATGATCGTACAGTACGATCAAATTTTATACGTATGAATAATTTAAAAACTGTTGCTTATGAAACTATTGTGAATCAGTATGAAATGAAATCATACATGATCTTCATTCGGTATGAACCAAATTTGTTCAGGACGAACAGTTAGAAAATTTTTCATCTTCATTCGGACGAAGAGGGACCAAACAATTTTATACTCTGGATGGCGTACGTACGATGAGAACATCGTTTGGTACGATCAGTTACAAAAAATTTCAAGTTCTTTTGGACAAAAAGGGAACCATCCAATTCATACCCTAGATGGCATAAGTACGATGATGACATTGTATGGTATGAACCGTTCAGTAACCGATCCAAAAAGATCCATATGAATAATCTCCAAAAGTTTACTAGTTCTAAGATCCTTATTGGATTGAAAAGAAGACTTCACCTATTTCCCTAATTGACATGCATCGCAAAGGTGATCCTTAGTAGAGTCTAGTTTTGGTATACCTCTAACCAAATCCTTTTGGATAATTTTCTTAAAGTTTTTCATGCTCGCATGAAAAAGTCTCCTATGTCATAACCATGAATCATCAGATATAGTTTTCAAACAAAAAGTATTAGGAGATTTAATACAATTCAAATCTAGCATATAAATATTGTTTACTCTTTTTTTTTATGCAAAACATCATTACCATTCAAGCTTAATATGTAGCTAGTGAGAAAAAATTTTATACTGTACACTTTATCACAAAGCTGACTTATACTTAACAAATTTTTCTTTATGTCTGCTACAAGTAGGATATTTTCAATAAAAAAGTTTTGCAACTTTTTGATCATACCAGTTCCAACCACTTTCCAAGTGATGTTATCTACAAGTGTAACCTTGCATCCATTTCTGGCTTCCAACGATATAAATTGCTTAGTTTCTCCAGTCATATGCTTTGAGCAACTGCTGTCCAGGTACCAAATTCTCTCATGAGGCCCTGTATGAGAGCATGACTGCTAAACAATTAAATGTAGGCTTGAGAACCCAAACAAGTTTGGGTTCTCCTTTTGGAAAAATAAAACTAGATGTATGTATGATATATCTAGGTTTATGCATCTTAAGTTTCCACACTAAATGATTTTTTTTATCCAAAGTATAAGTATGTGCAATATGTCCAATTATCCCATAAGATTATTATTTTACTCTAGGAAATGGATTCCTTAATCTTCTATAGTAAATCTATCTTTTCCTGGTTTGTAAAATTTTTTACCTCAAAATTGGATTTGAAAAATTTTCAAGTGTTGGGGGTTTCCTATTTTTCTCAAGAGTTGGCACTCTCAATTCAATAAATGTGTTTAAGTCTTCCAACACATTCGTGTTAAAATTTAAATAATGCTCTCTATTCTTTAATTCATCATTAAAAATTTTAAAGTCTTTTTCCAATTGATCATAAGATATTTTCAAAAGATCATTCTTTTTGTTCAAGTCATCAAATTCTTAAAGTAAGCTCATGTGATTGTTATCTATCAATGCATGATATTTCCTAAGGATTTTAAATTCTTTTTGCAATTCTTGTATTTCAAGATTTAGACTAGTTTGCATTTTTTAAGCTTTTTATATGCATCATAAATTTTTTCAGAAACTTCTAACAATTTATTATAAGTCAAGTCACATACCTCTTCTTTATCTGACTAATCAAGATTGTCGATCATTAAGAAAAACTTGGCGACTTCTTCCTCCTTTCTATTTCTGATGAATCTGAAGCTGAGTCCGTCCAAAGCGCCCTTTGAAATCTCTTCTTGCCCTTCTTCACATTTTCTTTCTCCTCTACCTTCTCCTTTCTAGGAGTGGCTTTGAGATTAGGGAAATCTAATTTTATATGGTCAAATTTTTTTCATTCATAACAAATCATATTATTAGAAACCTTAACATTTTTATTAAACTTACCTCTATTTCACAGCTGGCATCTTCTCATCTTCTTTTTAAGGAAACTTTTGAATTACCTAGTCATCAAAGCAATGTCATCCTCTTCCTCAGGTTGTGACTGATCACTCTCCGATTCCTCCACTTTCTGTGCTATATTCTTCTCCTTTCATTATTCTCCTACATCAATCTTTCTTTAACTCACTCCTTGCTCATAAGCAATTAGTGATCCAAGAAGATTATCAATAGAGTAAACATTTAAATCCTTAGGCTATGTTATAGCAATTGTCTTAGCATCAGAAGCAGTAGGCAAACAACAAAGTATTTTATTCACCAATTCAACATTTGTTAATTCTCTACCTAATGCATACAAATAAGTGTCTATCTGAGTGAATCTTGCATACATTTTAGAAATGGATTCATTTGATTTCATGTGAAACAATTCATAGTCATGTAATAAGATTTTTAATCTAGATTGCTTTAATGCATTAGTCCCTTCATAAGTAATACAAAGTCTATCCCATATGTCCTTTTCACTTTTGCAAGTGAAAACTTGCATGTAATCTTCTAACTTAAGTGCACAAAAGAAATTGTTTAAATATTTAGCATTTAACTGTGCTAAGTCATGTTGTTCTATAGTCTAATCAGCAAAGGGGGTTTCAACTCTAATGCCATTAACTAATCTAGTTGGCTTTGGATACCCTTCTTGAACTAAAATATACATGCGATATTCAAGTGATTATAAAAAAGTAGACATGCGTGTGTTCTAAAAATCAAAAGGAATATTATCAAATAAAGGAGGTCTAGTGATCGAATATCCTTCAGGTGTGTTTTAGTTTCCAAAAGTAGCCATTCTCATTTTTTAAAAAGTAGTCTAAACATATAATAATGAGACAAAGCTTTGATACCACTTTTTTATTCTGTATAGGTTGTTAAACTTAAGCTATTGTCCCATGGCTAACCAAGAGGGGGGGGGGGTGAATTGGTAATTTTAAAACTTTCTCTTATATTTAAAAATTTGAAAACCTTTGATTCAGTTAGAAAGTTAACTAAGATTTTAAAAATAAAATTTTCAATCACAGAATATAACTTTCAGTAAATAAAATGCAAAAAATTAAAAGACATAAAGATTTATAGTGGTTGTGTCAAACACGGCCTACATCTACTCCCTGAAGACTCTCACTTCAGGTATTGCACTATTACCAAAGTGACTCTCCTTTATCTCCCACAGCAAGGCAAAGAAGCCTTTATAAATAACTCTCTTCCACCAATCCTTGGTGCGACAGAGAGCCGTCATCCTTTCACACTCTCCAAGTGTCGGCAGAAAACCATCATCCTTTAACACCCTCCAAGTGTAGGCAGAGTACCTTCATTCGTTCACACCCTCCAAGTGTCGGTAGAGTACTATCATCCTTTTAGACCCTCCAAGCATCGGAAGAGAACTGGATCTTCTCCAAAATCTTCTCACGAGTAATTTAGAAAGACAAGAGGAAGAGTGATAACTAAAATTACAAAGAGATCCTTACCTTTGAGTAACCTTATGAATCCTTCACACTCCACTTGTAGGAAATCTCTCTCAAACACTCTCTCATACTCTCTATTTCAATTGCCCTTAAAAAATCATGATGACAAGGTTTTTAATGTAAGTTTTTAGTGGACCTTTTATATAAAATACACAAAAAAACCATCCAGAAAATTAAAAATATCAAGATTTAGCGTACATGATCATACAGTATGATCGAATTTTGGACTTACAAATAGTTTAAAAACTATTGCATACAAACCTATTATTAATCGGTATGAAATGAAATCGTACATGATCATCATCTTGTATGAACTAAATTCATCCGGGATGAATGATTAGAAAATTTTTCATCTTTGTCAGGACGAAGAGGGACCCTGCAATTTCGTACTCTGGATGGCTTACGTATAATGATGACATCATAAAATATGATCAGTTACCAAAAATTTCAAGTTCATGGGGACAAAAAGGGACCCCTCCAATTCGTACCCTGGAAGGCGTACGTACAATGACGATATCATATGGTATGATCTGTTTATTAATTTTTCAAATTTTTTTGGATGAAAAGGTACCCATCTAATTCGTATGCTGAACGGTGTATGTATGATGAAGAAATCGTACGATACGAACCATTCAGAGATTCTTAAGGATTATTTGGGCAAAAAGTCGAGATGAAAGGGGACCTCACAATTTCATACTCTGGAAGGCATGTATGAATGGTATATCATACAATACGATCCATACTTTGAAAAATTTTCTCCAATTTGTTTGTTTAATTGTTCGACATGAAAATAACTGATCAAATCATCCAGTATGAAAAGGAATCGTATAGTAGGATCATTTTAAAAATTATGGATTTTAAACTCTCCTTCGGTGTGTGTGTGTGCTCAGTTACTTAATTACAATCACACTCTCTCAGACTCAATAAAATAAAAATACATATTTCATTTATAATAAACGCTAAACTGACCTGATTTGAAGTCTTCAACAATCCGGAGTATAATTTTTTTTGAAATGTTAGTACACACAAGAGCAAAATAATTCTTCAAAAATATATTAGGATAAATAATAATTAAAGTAATAATATTTTGAATCATAAAAAACAAACAAGTTGCAAGAGTATCATCAATCTTGAATTAAGTAGTAACTATCTCAACATATATCATTCTGAATTAGGAGTTGGGAAGGGGTAATTTTTACAGAAAAATACCTATAGAAAGCATCCTCATTCTTTTTGGATAGAAAAGTGTCATCCATACCAGATATAGAGGATGATCCCTTAGAGATGCAAGGTCATTTTCTGCTACTTGAAATTTCTAAGATTAGGAGTCAAGAAGGTTTGGAACATATGAGAAAGTGATGAAAAAACTTATCCAAGGACCCTTCTATTTAAAGAAAAATTACATATCATACATTACAAAATTTATATTGTACATACAAAAATAATTTCGTACGAGATGAAGATAATTTTGTACATATGAACAGATACAACCAAAAATGAAATGACTTTTCATAAAACACTATTTATGAGGCATCCTTTTATACAAGCTATTTGATCATTGCATTGTACAGACAAACACATATTTTTCTGGAATGATCAGAATATTAAAGATCATTTTATGGCGGTTAGGTTTGTACACTACAAGAACTGACAATAGGATAGTACATATGAAATGCAATTTTGTACATACGATCTATAATACATAATTGATATTATCTAAAAAATCATCTCCAATCATATTGACAAAACAACACATATCATACTGTATGATGATGTCATCATATAGTATGAACCCTATGAAAATCTTAGTTTCATGCACTCAACTTTGAAACCTATCATATATATGCTACATAATTTGTATAATATAAAAGAATGTTATACAATACGAAAACAACACTTAAAAAATAAGACATGATAAATAGAAAACCTCTTCAAACAAAACGTCATGCCTAAAGCAATCACAAAACTAACAAAAAAGAAAATAATTAAGAAACAAACAAACCAATAAAAACAAAAAAATAAACAACAAACTCTTACAATAAACCTAAGAAAATAAACAAACATACAATTACATAATAAATCAAGTTTACAGAATTTCAATTTAAGCATTAAGATCAATCACACCTAATCTGATCCTTAAAGTGCTAAATGTGTCAAAAGCTAGTGGTTTTATGAAAATGTCTTCAAGTTGATTCTCCATAGCAATATGATATAATTCAATATCTCCCTTAGCTACATGATATCTATTGAAGTGATGCCTTATATCTATATGCTTGGTTCTTGAATGTTAAATAGAATTTTTGAAATGCATATGACACTAGTATTATCATAAAAAAATTAGAATCGTGCCAATAGAAAATCCTAAGTCAATCAATTTTTATTTTAACCAAAGAACTTGTGCCATACAACTACATACGATATTGTATTCTGCTTCAGCGGTAGATAGAGCTACTGAATTATGTTTCCTACTTTACCAAGAAACTAAAGAGTTTCCTATGAATTGACAAGTTCTATATATACTTTTTTCAATCAACCCTATATCTTGCAAAATTTGAATTAAAATATTCAATTCTTTCAAAATAAGAGCTGTGCTTAGGATATTAAATCCTTAAGTTTTGAGTTCCAAAAAGATATATCAAAATTCTTTTAACTACTATTAAATGTGATTCCTTTGGATCAGATTAAATTCTAGCACACAAATAAACATTGAATATTATATCTGGTCTGCTGGTAAACAAAGCAAAGCAATGATCTAATTATTCCTCTAAATTTCCTTTGATCAACAATTTTTTTCTTAGGATCCTTATCTAATTGCATTGAAGAACTCATTAGTGTTATCACTGATTTAGTATTATCCAATTCATATTTCTTGAGGATATCTTTAATATACTTTGATTGACTAAAAAAAGTTTATTCCTCATTTTGCTTTATGCTAAAACTAAGAAAATAACTTAAATCTCCCATCAAACTCATCTCAAATTCACTATTCATTATTTTTGAAAAACCATCACAAGATTTCTATTTGTAAATCCAAACAAGATATCATCAATATATAATTTAATAATGAGTATGTCATCTCCTGTCCTTTCAAAAAGAAAGTATTATCCACACTTCCTTTCACAAATGATCTCTCTAATAGGAAAGTGTTTATCCTCTCATACCAAGCCCTAGGTGTCTGTTTAAATCCATACAATACCTTTTTCATTTTAAACACATGATTAGAAAATTTAGAATTTTCAAACCATGGAGGTTGCTCAACATAAATATCCTCTTATATTTCTCCATTAAGAAAGGCACTCTTAATATCCATTTGATATAATTTAAAACCTTTAAAATAGGAAAAGGCTAATAAAACTCTAATTGCTTTAAGTCTGGTTAAAGGGGAAAATGTTTCTTTAAAATCAATATCTTCTATTAAATTATACCCCTTGGCCACCAATCTTGCCTTATTGTTAATCACAACTTCTGAATCATTCATTTTATTTTTGAACACCCATTTAATTCCAACAACACTTTAATCCTTAGGCCTTTTAATCAATTCTTGAACATCATTTCTTACAAATAGATTTAATTCTTCTTGTATGGACAAAATACCAAATTCATCTGAAAGTGCTTGATTTATATTAGTGGGTTCAATCATCAATATAAAGGTAGAATTGTTAAATCTTTGCTAAGTCCTTGCCTAATCCTAACAACCTTACTAGGTTCACCTAAAATTAATTCCTTAGGATGATTTTTAAAAAAATCTCCATTCTCTAGGTAAACAGTTTTCTAATCCAACATTCTCTTCCAAATTAATCTTATCAATTTCTTGGGATATATTTAATATGATCATCTTCCAACTTTAGCTCTTCCAAAATACTATATTTAATAAACACATCATGTGTGAATTCTTCAACTACCAAAGTTCTCTTGTTAAAAACTCTAAAATACTTTCAAACACTAGAATATCCAAGAAAAATTCTTTCATCAGGATTTGGATTAAATTTAATGAATCTTGAATAGGTTTTTAAACCTAAGCTAATGTCCCAAGGCTAACCAACAGGGGTGGGGGTTAATTGATAATTTTAAAAATTACTCTTGGATTTTAAAAATTGAAAACCTTTAAAGATTCATAACAAGTTAATTGATAATTTTTGAAAACAAAATTTTCAACCACAAAATACAAAATTGTAATAAATAAAATGTGTAAATTTAAATGACATAAAGATTTATAGTGGTTCGGTCAAACACGACCTACATCCACTCCCTGAAGACTCCCTCTTCAGGTATCACACTATTACCAAAAGTGCCTCTCCTTTTGCCCCCACAGCAAGGCAGAGAAGCCTTTACAAAGCTTTCTACCAATTCCCTGTACAGCAGAGAACTGTCATCCATTCACACTCTCCAAGTGTCAGCATAAAATAATTATCCTTTCATATTTTCTAAGTGTTGGTAGAGAACCGTTGGCTGTTCACACTCTCCAAGTGTTGGCAGATAACCAGATCATCTTTAAAGATATTCTCATGAGCAATCTAGAAAGACAAGCAGAAGAGTGAAAAATATAAATCACATATAGATCCTTACCTTTGAGTAACCTTTTGAACCCTTCACACTCCACTAGCAAGAAATCTCTTTCAAACACTCTCTCACACTCTCTCTTTCAATTGCCCTTAAAAAATCATGAAGATAAGAATATTTCATGTCAGTTTTAGTGGGATTTATATTCTCAAGACATAAAAAACAATCTAAAAAACTAAAAATTTCAATTTTGAGCATACACGATCGTATAATACGATCAAATTTTGTATGTATGAATAATTCAAAAATTATTGCATACGAACCTGTTTCCATATGCATCATGAATTCTTTTAGAAACTTCTAATAATTCATTATAGGTTAAGTCACATACCTCTTCTTGGTTTGACTGATCAAAATTATCATCCATTAAGCACAAGTTGGTGACTTCCTCCTTCTTTTCTATTTCTAATTAATCCGAAGTTGAGTTCAACCATAAAGCTATTTGGAATCTTTTCTTTCCCTTCTTCACATTTGATTTCTCCTCTACCTTCTCCTTGCTAGGAGTGGTTTTTAGGTTTGGGAAATATGATTTTATGTGTTCAGATTTCCTGCATTCATAGCAAATCACATCGTTAGAACCCTTAACATTCTTATTAAACTTACCTCTGTTTCACTATTGGCGTCTCTTTTGCTTACTCTTTTGAAACTTTTAAATTGTCTAGTCATTAAAGTAATGTCGTCCTCATCCTCAGGTTGTGATAGATCACCCTCCGATTCCTTCACTTTCAGTGCAATGTTCTTCTCCTTTCCTTGTTCACCTGCATCAATCTTTCTTTGACTCACTCCTTGCTCGTAGGCAATTAGTGAACCAAGAAGATTATCAATAGAGTAAGTATTCGAATATTTAGACTCTATAATAGTAGTTATTTTAGTATCAAATGCAGTAGACAAATAATGAATAATTTTATTAACCATTTCAGCATTCGTTAGTTCCCTACCCAATGCATACAAGGATGTGTCAATTTGAGTAAATCTTGTATACATTTCAGAAATAGATTCATTTGGTTTCAAGCAAAATAATTCATAATCATGTAACAAGATATTTAGTCTAGATTGCTTTACTTCATTTGTCCCTTCATAAGCAATACAAAATCTATCCCATATGTCCTTTCCACTTTTTTAAGTGGAAACCTGCATGTAGTCTTCTAACTTAAGTGCACAAAAGAAACTGTTTAAATATTTTGCATTAATTTGTGCTGAGTCACATTCTTCTACAGTCTAATCTGCAAAGGGTTTTGTATACCCTTCTTGAACTAAGATCCACATACAATAATTAAGTAACTATAAAAATGTAGACATGCATATTTTTCAAAAATTGAAAGGGATATTATTAAATAATAGTGGTCTTGTGATTGAGTACCCTTCACGTGTGTTTCGGTTTCTAAAAGTAGCCATACGCATTTTTCAAAAAGAAGTCTAAACTTATGGTTTTGAAACAAAGCTCTGATACCACTTGTTGAATCTTGATTAGGTTGTTAAACATAAGCTAATGTCTCAAGGCTAACTAAGAGGGGGATGAATTGGTAGTTTTTAAAAATTACTCTTGGATTTTAAAAATTGAAAACCTTTAAGGATTCATAGCTTGATAATTTTTGAAAACAATATTTTCAACCACATAATAAAAACTTATAGTAAATAAAATGTGGAAATTTAAATGACACAAAAATTTATAATGGTTCGGTCAAACACAACCTATATCCACTCCCTGAAGACTTCCTCTTCAGGTATTGTATTATTACCAAAAGTATACCTCCTTTTGCCACCACAACAAGGCAGAGAAGACTTTACAAAACTCTCTTCCACCAATTTCAAGTGTGCCAGAGAACCATCTATTGAAACTTGTTAATTATGAATTAGGTTGTTAGACCTAAGCATATATCCCAATGGCTAACCAAGGGGGGGGGGGGATTTGTAATTTAAAAAATTATCTTCTTGTTAATTGGAATTTTAAGAGTTTAAAATCGATGAAATGCTTAGTAGTTTTAAAAATAAATTTTTAACCACAAATATCAATAAAACTAAAAAATAAAAAGTAGCGGAAAATAAAAGACACAAGATTTATAGTGGTTCGATCAAATAAGACCTAAATCCACTCCTTGAAGTCTTCCACTTTAGGTATTGCACTATTACCACTAGTGTCTCTCCTTTTGCTCCAATAGTAAGGTGGAGAAGCCTTCATAAAAACTCTCTTCCACCACTACCAGGTGCGGTAGAGAACTGTCATCCTTTTACTCCCTCCAATTATAGGTAGAGTACCATCGTCCTTTTACACCCTCTAAGTGTAAGCAGAGTACAATCATCCTTTACACCCTCCAAGTGAATGCAGAGAACCTTCAGCTGTTCACACTCTCTAAGTGTAGGAAGAGAACCTTCAGATGTTCACACTCTTTAATTGTAGGCTGAGAACCTTCGGCTATTCACACTCCTAGAGTGTTGGTAGAGAACCGGATCTTCTTGAAAGATCTTATCACAATAAATCTAGAAGGACAAGAAAAAAGAGTGAAGTAATCAAAAATCACAAACATAGATTCTTACCTTTGAATAACCAAGTGAACCCTTCACGCTCTAGTAGTAAGAAATCTCGTTCACACACTCTCTCTTACTCTCTCCTTCAAATTCCCTTCAGTATGCACGAAGACCAAGTGGCAAAAAGATTGTAAGATAGTTTTAAGTAGACCTTTTATATAAAAGACACAAAAAATCATCCAAAAACTGCTATTTTTCAAATCTGTATGTTTATGATCATCTCGTACGATCTCATTTCGTACGTACGATTAGTGTAAAAATTATTATGTACGAACTACATATGAATCAATACGAACTACCTTCATACCCGATAATCATCCCATACGAACTGTTAATCTTAAGGTTCATTGGTACGAAAATGTAGGATGGATTACAAGTTCAAAAAATAGAGGACATCATCCTGGGATAAATTGGTAACATTGTCTAGACGAATAGTTCAAAAGCACAAGTCTAGAGGACTTCATCCTGGGATGAATGGGTTAAGTCATATGTATAAATAGTTCAAAGCACAAGTCCAGAGGATATTGCCCTGGGATGAAAGGGTAAATTCATTTGGAAGAATAGGTTAAATCACAAGTCACATCATCCTGGGATAAAAGGGTAAATTTGTTTGGATAAATAGTTCAAAGCACAAGTCCAGAGGACATCATCCTGGGATGAAAGGGTAAATTCATTTGGGCGAATAGGTTAAATAACAAGTCTAGAGGACATCATCATGGGATGAAAGAGAAAATTGATCTAGATGAATAGGTTAAATCACAAGTCTAGAGGAGATCATCCTAGGACAAAATGGTAAATTTGTCTGGATGAATAGTTCAACGCACAAGTCTAGAGGACAACTTCCTAGGATGAAAAGGTAAATTCGTTTGGACAAATAGGACTTAAAAAAAGTTTCACCCGCTCTATTCATTCCATTGCACTTTTTGGGAGTATAACTTACCAGATCGTCTTGTACTAACATGGTTCATACTATATGATTTATTTTAAAAATTATAAATTTTAACTCTCCCCCGATGTGTGTGTGTGTGCTAAGTTACTCAATTTATAAT
This sequence comes from Dendrobium catenatum, assembly GCF_001605985.2. Classification (NCBI taxonomy): domain Eukaryota; kingdom Viridiplantae; phylum Streptophyta; class Magnoliopsida; order Asparagales; family Orchidaceae; genus Dendrobium; species Dendrobium catenatum. The sequence continues at coordinate 470,857 of NW_021319160.1, read as the reverse complement.
CACACTGTCTCAAACTTAAATAAAATGAAAAATATAGACTCTAATTTTACCAAACATTCTAAGTAGATCTTAATTTGAAGTCTTCAATAATCTGGAGTATGACTTCCCTGAAATGTTATTACACATTAGAGAAAATACAAATATTCCATAATGTGTTAGGAGAAAACAATAATATTTGGAATCATAAAAAACATATAAGTTGTAAGGGTTTAAAATATATAAAGCTAAGTAGCAACTCTCTTAACAATCTCCCCCTTTTTGATGATGACAAAATAATTATTATTTGTATAAGTTTGAAAGTTCTAAGTTTTTTCTAAAGTCCCCCTGAAGAAATAAGCATATGAGAATAAAGGACATTTATTTTGAACAAATCAAATTTCTATTTTAAAGTTTTCCAACACACAAAAATAATCACATATAAAAAAAAATGACACTAAAACATCAAAATAAATACCAAAAAGACACGAACAAATCAAACACTAAAAAGACATGAACAAAATAATCAGATGTAAAAAATAATCAGATGTCAAACAATATTTCTCCCCCTTTTTGGCAACAGTAAAAAGAGAAGAAGAAACAAACATGGAAATGCAAAAAGTCATATGAGAAGCCTTTAATAATTGATCCTGAAAGAGATTAAGTCATAGTTACAATAAAAAAGATAAATTTTATTTTAAAAAAAGAAAAATTCATATGATTTAAGTATAGATATAACATTGAGAAGAAATGAATTATCAAGGTCATTAATCAGTGTAGACTATGAGATAAGAAACATTATTGCAAAGTAAATGAAATGGAAATTTATGTATTTCAAATTTCAATAAAAAATAAAATTGACCAGTAGATTCATTTGAATTTAAAGATTAAAAGATAGAGGACAGAACATAAACTTTTGGCGTTTTGCGCATCTTTTCAATATTTGTGGCTCACTTTGAGCATCTTTTATATTTGTGGGCTAATTTTGTGCCTCTTTTTCAATTTGCAAACCATTGCACATTCTTTTGATTTTTGTACATTTGTACATTTTTAAGTTCTTAATTGATCTTTCCAAAATCAATAATCTAAAATCTCAAATTTCTCTAAGTATAATGATATTTATATTGAAAAGAAAAATAAAAAATAAGAATACATCAAGCTTGTAATAATAATATTAAATTATGTTAGTCTAACAAAAACATGAATTTGATATCCTTAACTTGATCGAGTTACAACACAACTTAAATTTTTGAAAAATTAGATTTTCTAATGATTTTGAAAAAAAATTATTGCATTTCAAAGTAAAACACTTGTTTGATCAATTAGTCAGGATAATCATATAGCCTAACAAATATTTCAGAAACATGACAGGATAATTTTTTATTGATATCATGGTGAATGATAATACAATTAGAATGATAGGTATCAATACACAAAGATTTTCAAAAAGACATAAAATATAAAAACATAAAACATAAAGACATAAAAACTAACAACACATTATATCACATAACATCACCACTGGTAGATAAAATCATAAAAGAAGTACAATTATCACTTAGAGAGTCCCTGATCTGGAGGAGGTCCCTACTTGAAGAAGTTAAAATAGCTAATCATTATAGTTATATTTAAGCTCACATAGTTGAATTAACCTCTAATCCATCTCATATCCTGCTAGTATTGCGCATCTTGCTGCTGTAAATGAGTCTCAATTTGATCAAAATATTGATCAAAGTGGCTCTCAAGATGATCAAATCACTGGACCATCTCCTGAAAGATTTGTCTACCAATAGGTGCAGGTGGAGGTCTTCTCCTTTATTCCTCAAAGTCAGTACTATCAAATTGAGCATCCTTATTAAAAATTGCTCGAAATGATCCATCATTATAGTAGATAGGCTCCTCTAGATTTTAAATAGGATGAACTAGATCATACTTCTTTTCCAGAATATAGGTCACAAGATGTCCTAAGGCTATATTCTTCTTTCTCTTGTGGGAGACATGACCAATCTCAGAAAGTCCATACTGTAGTCAGTGATCAGTTGGGTTTTGTCTATTGGTTGGCTAGTCATAATCAAATATGTTACAGTGGAACGAATAGGTGTAATATTTACTCAATCACCAGCTTTAGGAATAATGCAAGTACGAATTACATGCTGGATGATTCAGGTATTTTTCTTAAAAGTGGACACCTTAGGTATATGACCTACCCCTCTAATCCCTCTAATAACTTGATTTATCGCAGTCCAGTTGAAGTTGGAGGAAGAGGTCAAAGTATGGGCTCTAATCCCTTGAGTCCTTAAGATTAAAAATACCCCCAAATACTCCTTTATTATTTTTACCCTCTTTTTTAAAAAATAGGATCTAATCACACTATGGTCAGTATTAAAAGGCATGTTTGTAAGGAAGTAGTGGAATGTTTCCTTGTTGTAGGGGTGGATTAGAGTCAGAATAAGAGCAAATTGTTTAGAAGCAAAAAGGTTCATTACCTTAAAGGTAAGTTGTTCCTGGAGAAGAATTTCAGAAGAGGTGATTTTAGAGAAAATGAACCTTGGAAAAGACTCTTCATTTTCTTTGGATAGAAAATTTACTCCTGGATTTCTAGAGGAAGGTCCCCTAGTCAGTTCCTTAGCCACTCTAGTCCTTTTGCTTGAGCATGCCATTTCATAGATTTGGAGAGATGAAAGGATTTGAATGGTTTTTGAAGTGTATGAAAATAAAGTTCTAAACTCTCCTATTTAAAGGAAAAACAAAGTTTCATATGAACGAAAATAATTTCATCTTGTACGATATAGGGTTCGTACATACGAAATAAAATTTCATATGTACAAATGATTGTGTCCAAAAAAGAAATAGCTTTTTGTATACATGCAAATTACGAGGCATACTTTCATACAGACTTTTGACCAGATGATCGTACAGATGAATAGGTGTTCATCCTGGATGATCAGTTAATTAAGATTGTTTTTATGACGGTTTGAAACATCCCCCACATAAAAATGCCATGTATTCATATGTATGAACTGAATGTTCGTACGTACAATCAGAAATAAAAACTGATCTTATCCATATAACTGTCTACATGCGTAAAATGAATGCATACACATCGTCTGGATGATCTGGGGATCGTACAGATGAATGGTAATAAAATCTGAAGAATTGCATACAAACTGTTCAAAACAACAATTGATACTCTACAGGATTCATCTCGTATTAAAATATTTCGTACAAACTAATGTTGCACATAGAAATTTCATATGATTACTCAAAAACATAAATTTTTATGTGAAAAAATATAAAACAAAACAGACAATAATTGCAAAAGAAAATACATACAAAAACTGAAAAACATACAAAGAAAATATACAAAACCAAAAAACCCACTAACAAAACACATATCAATATTGCAGAAACTATTATTTAAGCATTCAAATAAATCACACCAAGCCTTATTCTTAATGTACTTAAAGTATCAAAGCTTAGTGATTTTGTAAAAATGTCTGCAAGTTGATTTTCAGTTAAAACATGATTGAGTTTAATTTCTCCTTTGGATACATGATCCCTTATGAAATAATGCATGATGTCTATATATATGGTTATTGAATGTTGAATAGAGATTTTAGAAATACAAATGGCACAAGTGTTATCAGAATAAATGGGAATAGAGCCTATTGTTAATTATAAATCAATCAACTATTATTTCAACCAAAGTACTTGTGCCACACAACTTCCTAGGCCAATGTATTTAGCTTCACCAGTAGATAGGGCTACAAAATTCTACTTTCTACTGAACCAAGAGATTAAAGAATTTCTAATAAATTGACATATTCTAGAAGTACTCTTTTTATTAACCCTACAACCTGCAAAGTCTGAATCTGAATATCAAATTATTTCAATTGAAGAGCTGAACTTAGGATACAAAATCCCTAAGTTTTGAGTTTTTAAGAGATATCTCAAAATCCTTTTCACTACTGTCAAATGTGATTCTTTTGGATCTGATTGAAATCTAGCACATAAATAAATATTAAACATAATATAGGGTCGACTAGCTGTAAACTAAAGCAAAGATCTAATAATTCTCCTAAATTTCTTTTGATCAACAAAATTTTCCTTTGGGTCCTTATCCAACTGAACAGAGGAACTTATAAGTGTATTAATATGTTTAGTATTATCCATTTCATACTTTTTGAGGATGTCCTTAACATACTTCAACTGATTAAGAAATATACCTTCCTCAATTTGTTTAATGCTAAAGCCTAGAAAATAACTCAAATCTTTCATTAGACTCATCTCAAATGCACTACTCATTATTTTAGAAAATTCATCACAAAAATTTTTATCAGTAGATCCAAAGATGATATCATCAACATAAATTTGTACAATGAGTATATCTTCTCCCTTTTCTTCAAAAATAGAGTTATATCCACACTTCCTTTTTCAAAGATCTCTGAAGTAGGAAGGTGCTCAACCTTTCATACTAAGCCCTAGGTGCATGTTTCAATCCATACAATGTCTTTTTCAACTTAAACTCATGATTAGGATATTTTGAATTTTTTAAGCCTGGAGGTTATTCTATAGAACATCCTCTTAGATTAACCCATTTAAAAAGGCACTTTTAACATCCATTTGATACAACTTGAAACCTCTAAAATAGGCAAATACTCATAAAACCCTAATTGCTTCAAGTCTAGCTATAGGGACAAAAGTCTCCTTAAAATCAATCTCTTCAATCTGATTATACCCCTTAACCACCAATCTAGTCTTATTTCTAATGACTACTCCTGAGTCATTTATTTTGTTCTTGAATGCCCACTTAGTCCTAACTACACTTTGATCCTTTGGCCTTGTAATTAATTCCCATACTTTATTTCTTACAAATTGATTTAATTCTTTTTGCATTACCAAAATCCAAAATTCATCCGAAAGTGCTTGATCAATATTTATAGGTTTTATGGTAGAAATAAAAGCTGCATGATTGACTTCTTTGCTCAATCAATGCCTAATCCTAACACCCTCACTAGGTTCACCTATAATCAATTCCTTTGGGTGGTTTTTAGAAAATCTCAAATTTCTAAGCATTGGGTTTTCTATCTCCATGTTCATCCAATTTTTTTTTACAATCTTTTGGGAGTCAATCTCTATCTCATTCTCTACAATAATCAGCTCTTCCAAAATTCTAGATTCATTAAATACAAAATGTGTGGTCTCCTCAATTACCAAGGTTCTTTTATTTTCTAACACTTGAGTATCCTATAAAAATTCTTTTATCTGATTTTGGATCAAATTTTCCTAAGACAAATTTTCCATTATTATGTATGAACACCTTACATCCAAAAATATACAAATATGACAAATTAGATGTTCTACCCTTTAGTAACTTATACGATGTTTTATTCAATTTTGATCTAACATTCACCATATTCAGAACATAATATTTTGTGCTAATTGCCTCAGCCCAAAAATATTTAGGAAGTGAATATTCTATCAATATGGCTCGATCGGCTTCTATTAATGTTCTATTTTTCCTTCGACTACCTCATTCTGCTGAGGGGTTATAGGTGCAAAAAAATTATGATCAATCCCTTTCTTCTTACAAAAATCTTTAAATTTTTCATTTTCAAAATCTCCTCCATGATCACTTTGAATTGTCAAAATCTTACATCCTAGTTTCCTCTAAATTCAAGTCAAAAAATCTGTAAACTTCTCAAATAATTAACTCTTATGATATAGAATTCTAACCGATGTGAATCTAGAGAAATCATCCACAATTACAAATTCTTATACCTTCCCTCCTAGGCTTACAGTTCCAATTAGTCCAAAAAGATCCATATATAAAATCTCTAATTGTTTACTAGTTTTAAGATCCTTATTGTACTGAAAGATGACTTCACCTATTTTCCTAATTGACATGCATCGCAAAGGTGATCCTTAGTAAAGTCTAGTTTTGGTATACCTCTCACGAAGTTCTTTTGGGTAATCCTCCTAAGGTTTTTCATGCTAGAGTGATAAAGTATCCTATGCCAAAGCCATGACTCATCAGAAATAGTTTTAAATAAAAAGTAGTAGGAGTTTTGATACAATTCAAATCTAGCTTATAAACATTATTTACCTTTATACCATGCAAAACATCATTACCATTCAGGCTTAATATGCAGCTAGTAGGAAAAAAATTAACACAATATACTTTATCACATAGCTGACTAATACTCAAAAGATTATGCTTTAAGTCTTCTACTAATAAACCTTTTTTTCTAAAAAAAGTTTTTCAAGTTTCCTATCATACCTGATCCAATCATATTCCTTGTGGTGTTATCTCTAAGTGTAAACTTGCCTCCACTCCTGGCTTCTAACGATATGAATTGTGTAGTATCTTCAATCATATGCTTTGAGCAACCACTATCTAGGTACCATATGCGCTCACGAGGCCTTGTGTGAGAGCGTTCCTATAAAATCATCAAATGTTAGACCTGGGAACTCAAACAATTTTGGGTTCACCTTTTTGCAAATCATAAATAGATGCATGTATGTTATGTCTAAGTTTATGCATATTAGGCTTCCACACCAAATAAGTTTTTTATTTAATGTATAGGTGCGTGCTATATGTCCAAACAATCCATAATTAAAGCATTTGACTCCAGAAAATAGGTTTCTTAATCTTCTATAATTATTTTGTCTATTCCTGGTTTATATAAATTTTGGATACAAAATAGAATTAGTGAAATATTCAATTCTTGGGGTTATCCTATTATCCTCGAGAGGTTTTATCTTCAATTTATAAAAGGTATTCATATCTTCCAATATACTATTTATATAATTTATCCAATAATTTTTGCTCTCAGATTCATCCTTAAAATCTTTAATTTCTTTTTCAAGTTTTATATAGAATGATTTTAAATTTTCATGGTTCTTATTCAAATCATCGAACTCATCAAATAATTTCATGTAGTTATTATCAATTAAAGCATGATCTTTTCAAAGGATCTCTTGTTCTCTTTGTAGTTTTAGTAACTCTAAGTTCATACTAGCATGCATTTTCTTTGACTTTCTATATGCAACATGTACGCATTCAGAGACTTCTAAAAGTTTATTGTAAGTCAAGTCACATACCTCTTATTGATCTAACTGATCAAGATTATCATCCATCAAGCATAGATTAGTGACTTTCTCTTCCTTATCAATCTCTGATGAGTCTGCCCAGAAATCTCTTTGGAATTTCTTCTTGCCCTTCTTTACAATTTATTTTGCCTTTACCTTCTCCTTTCTAGGAGTGGCTTTATGTTTTGGGCAGTCTAACTTAATGTGTCCAGATTTTCTGCACTCGTAGCAAATAATATCATTTAAAACCTTAATATTTCTATCAAACTTACCTCGATTCCATTGCTGGTGTCTCTTTTACTTCCTCTTCAAAAAGCTTCTGAACTATCTAGTCATCAGCATGATGTCATCTTTATCTTAGGGTTCTAATAGATCACTCTCTGACTCCTCCACTTTCAGTGCTATGTTCTTCTCCCTTCGTGGTTCACATGCATCAATCTTTCTTCAACTCACTCCTTGCTCGTAAGCAATTAGTGATCCATGAAGATTGTCAATAGAGTAAACATTTAAGTCTTTAGTCTCTGTAATCATAGTTATTTTAGCATTATATATAATTGATAAACAATGAAGTATCTTATTAACTATTTCAGCATTCGATAGTTCCCTACCCAATGCATGTAAAGAGGTGACTATTTGTGTGAATCTTGTATACATGTTAGAGATATATTCATTAGGTTTCATGCAAAATAATTCATAGTCATATAATAAGATATTAAGTCTGGATTGTTTAACTTCATTAGTCCCTTCATTTTTTATACAAAGTCTATCCATATATCCTTTCCACTCTTGAAAGTGTAAACCCACATGTAATCTTTCGACTTAAGTGTACAAAAGAAACTATTTAAACATTTAGCATTCAGTTGTGCTAAGTCACATTCTTCTACAGTCCAATCTGAAAAGGGTGTTTCTATTCTAATGCCATCAACTAGTCTAGTTGGTTTTATATAGCCTTCCTGAACTAAGATCCACATACAGTAATCTAGTGACTGTAAAAATGTTGGCATACGTGTTTTCTAAAAAATCAAAAGGAATATTGTCAAATAAGGGAGGTCTAGTTATAGAGTAACCTTCTGGTGTGTTTTGGTTTCCAAATTTAGCCATGGTCGTTAATCAAAAAGTAGTCTAAACTTATAATTTTGAACCTAAGCTCTGATACCACTTATTAAAACTTGTTAATTATAAATTAGGTTGTTAGACCTAAGCTTATATCCCAATGGCTAATCAAGAGGGGGGGGGTGGTGAATTGGTAATTTAAAAAATTCTCCTCTTGTTAATTGGAATTTTAAGAGTTTAAAACCGATGAAATGTTTAGTAATTTTAAAAACAAATTTTCAACCATAGATATCCACAAAAATAAAAAACAAAAAGCAGCGAAAAATAAAAGACACAAGATTTTTAGTGGTTCAGTCAAACACGACCTACATCCACTCCCTGAAGTCTCCCATTTCAGGTATTGCACTATTACCACTAGTGTCTCTCCTTTTGCTCCCACAGCAAGGTAAAGAAGCCTTCACAAAAACTCTCTTCCACCATTACCCGGTGCGATAGAGAACTGTCATCCTTTTACACCTTCTAAGTATAAGCAGAATACCATCATCCTTTTATACCGTCCAAGTGTAGATAGAGTACCGTCGTCCTTTCACACCCACCAAGTATAAGTAGAGAACCTTAAACTGTTCACACTCTTCATGTGTAGGCAGAGAACCTTCGGTTGTTCACACTCTTCAAGAGTTGGCAGAGAACCTTCGACTATTCACACTCCTCGAGTGTCGGCAGAGAACCAAATCTTCTTGAAAGATATCCTCACGAGAAATCTAGAAGGACAAGAGAAAAGAGTGATGTAGTCACAAATCACAAATAGAGATCCTTACCTTTGAATAACTAAGTGAACCCTTCACGCTCCAGTAGTAAGGAATGTCCTTCACACACTCTCTCTCACTCTCTCCTTCAAATTCCCTTTAGTATGCATGAAAACCAAGTGATAAAAAGATTGTAAGATAGTTTTAAGTGGGCCTTTTATAGAAAAGACACAAAAAACCATTCAAAAACTGCTATTTTTCAAATCTATACATTTATGATCATCACATGCAATCTCATTTCGTACTTATGAACAATGTAAAATTGTTGCATACGAACTACATGTGAATTAGTATGAACTACCTTTGTACCCGATAATCATCCTGTTCGAACTAAGTTCATCTGATACAAACTATTATTCCCAAGGTTTATTGGTACAAAAATATAGGACAGACTATAAGTTCAAAGAATTGAGGACATAATCCTGGGATGAATTAGTAGCATCATCTGGATGAATAGTTCAGAAGCACAAGTCTAGATCTAGGATGAATGTGTTAAATCATCTGGACGAATAGTTCAAAGCACAAGTCCAGAGGACATCATCTTGGGATGAAAGGGTAAATTCATCTGGACGAATAGGTTAAATCACAAGTTCAGAGGACATCATCCTGGGATGAAAGGGTAAATTCGTTTAGACGAATAGTTCAAAGCACAAGTCTAGAAGACATCGTCCTGAGATAAAAAGCTAAATTCATTTGGACGAATAGGAATTAGAAAATTTTCTTCCCCCTTTGTTCATTCTATTGCTCTTTTCGGAAGTATAACTGACCAGATTATCCCATACAAACATGGTTCATACAATACGATCTGTTTTAATAATTATGAATTTTAACTCTCCCCCAGTGTGTGTGTGATAAGTTACTCAATTTACAATCACACTCTTTTAGACTCAAATAAAATGAAAAATATAGACTCCAATTTTATAAAACATTCTAAGTAGATCTTGATTTAAAGTCTTCAATAATCTGGAGTATGACTTTCCTGAAATGTTAGTACACACAAGAGAAAGTACAAATATTCCATAATATGTTAGGAAAAAATAATAATATTTAGAATCATAAAAAACATACAAGTTGCAAGAGTGTAAAATATGTAAAGCTAAGTAACAACTCTCTCAACACCGTCGTAATTTCACACTCTCCAAATGTCGATAGAGAACCATCATTGTTTTACACTTTCCAAGTGTTGGTAGAGAACAGTCGGCTGTTCACACTCTCCAAGTGTCGGTAGAGAACCAGATCTTCTCACGAGCAATCTAGAAAGATAAGAGGAAGAGTGAAAAACACAAATCACATAGAGATCCTTACCTTTTAGTAACCTTGTGAATCCTTCACACTCAACTAGCAAGAAATCTCTTTCAAACACTCTCTCCTTCAATTGCCCTTGAAAAATCATGAAGATAAGACTATTTCACGTCAGTTTTAGTGGACTTTTTATACCAAAGACATGAAAAATCATATAGAAAACTAAAAATTTCAATTTTGAGTGTACATAATTGTATAGTATGATCAAATTTTATACGTACAAATAGTTCAAAAATTGTTGCATATAAACCTGTTGTGAATCGGTACGAAATCATTTCGTACAAAATTATCGTCTGGTACGAACCAAGTTTGTCCGGGATAAACAATTAGAAAATTTTTCATCTTCATCTGGATAAAGAGAGACCCCACAATTTCATACTCTGATTGGAATACGTACGATGATGACATCATACGATACAATTAGTTATGAAAAATATCATGTTCATAGGGATGAAAGGTCGGGACTAAAATGGACCTCATAACTTCGTACTCTAGAATGTATGTATGAACTATGTTCGTACAATACGATCCATACTTAGAGAAATTATTTTTATGCGACCTGGAACCCATCCATTTTGTATTCTATAAGGCATGTACGAACGATGTTTGTATAGTATGATCCATACTTAGAAAAATTCTTTTTATACATTCAGGAACCCATCCATTTTGTACTTTAGAAGGCATGTATGAACTGTGTTCGTACAGTATGATCCATACTTAGAAAATTAGTTTTACGTGACCAGAAACATATCCATTTTGTACTCGTAAAGGAATATATGAACTATGTTCATATAGTATAATTTATACTTAGAAAAATTTTCATTTTTATTCATTTGACTGCTCATCGACGAAAATAACTGAACAAATCATCTCGTACAAAGTAAATTTATACAGTACGATGAGTTTAAAAAATTTCATGTTTTAATCTCTCCCCTCGTGTGTGTGTGCATAGTTACTTAATTACAATCATAATTTCTCAGACTAAAAAAAATTACATACTTCATTTATAATAGTCTTTAAACTGATCTGATTAGAAGTCTTCAACAATCTAGAGTATGATTTCCCTTAAATGTTTGTACACACAAATAACAAAGCAATGCATCTAAAATATGTTAAGAGAAATAATAATCAAAGTAATAATAGTTGGAATCATAAAAAACAAATATGTTTTAAGAATATCAATAAAAAAGAACTAAATTGCAATAATCTCAACAAAATTTTCCTAAAGGAGTTTTACCATTATTGTGAATCACCTTGCATCTAAAAACATACAAATGTGAAAGATTTAGTTTTCTACCCTTATGAAGTTCATAGGGTGCCGTATTCAGTTTTGATCTAATGTTCACCCATATACTAACCGCTTCAGCCCAGAAATATTTCAAAAGTGAGTATTCTTCCAACATGGCTCTATTGACTTTAATTAATATTTTGTTCTTTCTTTCTACAATCCCATTCTGCTGAGGGGTCCTAGGTAATAAAAAATTGTGATTAATTCTTTTCTCTTTATAAAAATCTTCAAATTTTTTATTTCTAAATTCACTTCCATGATCACTTTACATTGATAAAATTTCACATCCTATCTTCCTTAGAATCCAAGTAGAAGAACTTCTAAAATCATCAAATGATTCACTCTTATGAAATAAAAACTTAACCCAAGTGAATCATAAAAAAATAATAAACTATCACAAATCCAAATACTTTACCTCCTAGACTAACTGTGTTAATTCTTCCAAAAAGATCCATGTGAATGATTTCCAAAAGTTTTCTAGTTTTAAGATCCTTAATGGAGTGAAAGTCGGACTTCACCTATTTTCTAATTGATATGCATCACATAGGTGATCCTTAGGTAAAGTCTAGTTTTAGTATTCCTCTAACCAATTCTTTTTGAGTAATTTATCTAAGATTCTTTATGCTCTTGTGATAAAGTTTTCTATGCCATAACTATGATTTATCCATAATTATTTTGAGATAAAAGGCATTAGAAGATTTAATATAATTTAAATTAAGCATGTACACATTATTTACCCTAATTCCTTGTAAAACATCAATTTCATTTTTGCTTATTATGTAGCTAGTGGGAAAAAAATTACAATATAACCTTTATCACATAGTTGACTGATACTCAACAGGTTATGCTTTAAGCCTTCTACCAATAAGACATTTTCAATGAAAAAATTATTCAAATTTCTAATCATATATGTGCCTACCACTTTCCTAGTGGTATTATCTCCAACTGTAACCTTGCCTTAATTTCTAGCTTCCAGCGATATGAATTGTGTCGTATCTCCAGTCATGTCCTTTGAATATCTGCTACCCAGGTACCAAATGCTCTCATGAGGTCTTGTATGAGATTATTTCTACAAGATAATCAAATGTTAGACTTAGTAACCTAAAAAAATTTGGGTTCTCCTCTTGGCAAAAATAATTTAGATGCATGTTTAATATGATTTATTTTATGCATCTTAGGTCTTCACACAAGATATGATTTACTATGAATAGTAATTGTGTGAGAAATATGGCCAATCAATCCCAAAAAAAAATATTTCATGCCAGGAAAAGGATTTATAAATCTATGTGTGTTATACTGTCTTTTCAAAGGTTTTAAAATTTTATGCTTCAAATCAAAATTAGAAAAATATTCAAGTATTGGGGGTATCCTATTTTTTCAATAGCTTTTATTTTCTCTCTAAAATATAATTTAGCACTTTCTAAAATCGCATTGTCAACTTTTAAATAGTACTATTTACTATCATATTTATCCATAAACGTTTTTAAATCATTTTCAAGGTCAGTGTGTGATGATTTCAATAATTTATACTTTTTATTCAAATCATTGAACTCATCTAATAATTTCATGTGGTTTCTATCAATCGATACATGATCATTCTTAAATATTTCATGCACTTTTTATAATTCTAAAAATTCTATATTCAACTTAGCATGAATCTTTTTGAGTTTCCTATAGGCAATATAAATTTTCTTAGAAACTTCAAACAATTCATTATAGGTTAACTCACATATATCCTCTTGATCTGATTGATCAAGCTTATTAGCCATCAAACTCAAGTTGATGACTTCCCCCTCTACTTCTATTTTTGAAGAATCCAAAATTGAATCTGCCCAAAATGCTCTTTGCTATTTCTTCTTGCCCATCTTTACATTGCTTTTCATCTCAACCTTCTCCTTATTAGGATTAGCTTTAAATTTTGGTTATTCAAATTTGGTGTGTCCAGGCTTCCTGTATTCATAACAAATTATATCATTAGAAGCCTTAGTATTGTTTTGAAACATACCCTTATTCCATTGATGACATCTCCTTTACTTCTTCTTAAGAAAACTTTTGAATTGCTTTATCATTAAGGTAATATCCTCTTCATCCTTAGGCTGAGACTGATCA